>NW_006160045.1:9965484-9966943 GCF_000334495.1 Tupaia belangeri chinensis
TACAGTTTTTGTAGAACCTAATTTTTTTTTTTTTTTTTTTTTTTGATATAGGGTGTAAGTAGTCACCAGAGAGGAACAGGCAGGGAAAGTGAGAAATCAATCCCAATGGGGGATGGCCATGCCACAGTCTCTTCTCCATTATCCTCTTGGGATTTGGGTCACACATGCTGACCATGTGGGATCCATCGCCTTAACCATCATGCCTCCTGCTGGCCTTGTAGGCCATATTTCTTTGTATTTTTAAAAACGCCATATTTCTTTGTATTTTTAAAAACATTTTTGCTATAGGGCATGTGTGATTGCCAGAGAGAGACAGAAAGTGAGCGGTCGCCCCCAATAGGGGATGGCCACAGCATAATCCCTTCTCTTCCTTTCTTTGTGGAGTTTGGGTATGCACACACATATGCCCAGTGTGAGCTTCAACCCACTGGATCCAGGACTCGAACTGCGGTTGACCACGTGGGAGTCTAGTGCCTAACCACTAAGCTACCTGCTGTGGGCCATAACTTCTTAGGAGACTATTTTCCAGGGCAGCAGATGGCATAGTAGTTATGTTACTGGACTCACGCATGGCCAACCACAGTTCGAGTCCCAGACCCTGTGGCTTAAAACTCATGCTGTGTGTGTGTGTGTGTGTGTGTGTGTGTGTGCGTGTGCGCCCAAGATCCTGGGAGGAGAATGGAAGAGAAGGGATTGTGGAGTGGCCATCCTCCCCGGAGGGTGATTTCTCACTTTTCCCTCTCACTATCTCTGTCTCTCTCTGGGCCCATGCGCCTAGGGCAGAAACTTCTTAAAAAATAAAACAGAGAAACTGACTTTTTCTTTATTTTTTAGAGAGATTTATGCTATAGAGCTTGTGTATTCACTAGAGAGACAGAAAGCAAGAAATCACCCCCAGAGTGATGGCCATCCCACAGTCCCTTCTCCTCCAGTCTCCTTTCGGGAGTTTGGACATGCATGCCCACGCACCTAGCATGAGTTTTAAGCCACCAGGTCCAGGACTTGAACCATGGTTGACTACCTGGGAGTCCAGTGACGTAACCATTTCACCATCTGCTGGTCCCATTTTTCTTCTTATGATAATTCTTTCGACCCAACTTTCTGTAGTCACCAAATTATTTGATATTCTATTAGAAACTTTATTAAAAGATAATAGAATATGTAGAGAACAAAAGCCAAATTGATACAAAAAGATCTAATTATTTCATAGCCTATTACACCATTTTAATAAACAATTCTCCAAATTACTTACATATTTTGCTTTACAAGCTTTTTTAAAAAAAAGATTTCTGGTTTCTCTTACTTGAGAACAAATAGAATTTGGAACCAGCAGTTGGCGTAATGGCTATGTCGCAGGACTCCCATGTAATCGACCGTGATTTATTTATTTATTATTATTATTATTATTATTTAATTTGACCAGAGAGACACAGAGAGAGAGAGAGAGAGTTTGGAAAGT
>NW_006160045.1:9967619-9992194 GCF_000334495.1 Tupaia belangeri chinensis
TTCCCTTTGCGTTCATCATTTTGGTTAATTACTGGAAGATGGCAGTTCCCTTGAGTTACCTTTTAAACCAGGGCTCTATAGCATACAATGCTTCATCAGAATTATAGGAAATATTAGTATAAGTGAGCCATAACTTTTTTTAAGTGCAGTAAAATTCACCTAACATAGGCTCTACCATTTCAACCATTTTTATGTGTATGGTTATGTGGTGTAAGGTATATTTACATTGTTGTACAACCATTACCATCTGTCAAACTGTTTCATCTTCCCAAACTGAAACTCTGAACCCATTAAACAATAACCTTCCAGCACTCAGCAACTGCCTTTCTATTTTCTGTCTCTGTGACATAACTTGCCCACCCACTCTAACATTCTTCCTGTAAGTAGACTCATATAGTCATAAAGTATTTGTAGACCCTAACTTTTTTTTTTTTTTTGATATAGGGTGTAAGTAGTCACCAGAGAGGAACAGGCAGGGAAAGTGAGAAATCAATCCCAATGGGGGATGGCCATGCCACAGTCTCTTCTCCATTATCCTCTTGGGATTTGGGTCACACATGCTGACCATGTGGGATCCATCGCCTTAACCATCATGCCTCCTGCTGGCCTTGTAGGCCATATTTCTTTGTATTTTTAAAAACATTTTTGCTATAGGGCATGTGTGATTGCCAGAGAGAGACAGAAAGTGAGCGGTCGCCCCCAATAGGGGATGGCCACAGCATAATCCCTTCTCTTCCTTTCTTTGTGGAGTTTGGGTATGCACACACATATGCCCAGTGTGAGCTTCAACCCACTGGATCCAGGACTCGAACTGCAGTTGACCACGTGGGAGTCTAGTGCCTAACCACTAAGCTACCTGCTGTGGGCCATAACTTCTTAGGAGACTATTTTCCAGGGCAGCAGATGGCATAGTAGTTATGTTACTGGACTCACGCATGGCCAACCACAGTTCATTCTTGGATTGTGTATTTCTCACAATCATTCTTATATATAAGTGTGTGTGTGTGTGTGTGTGTGTGTGTGTGTGCCCCCAAGATCCTGGGAGGAGAATGGAAGAGAAGGGATTGTGGAGTGGCCATCCTCCCCGGAGGGTGATTTCTCACTTTTCCCTCTCACTATCTCTGTCTCTCTCTGGGCCCATGCGCCTAGGGCAGAAACTTCTTAAAAAATAAAACAGAGAAACTGACTTTTTCTTTATTTTTTAGAGAGATTTATGCTATAGAGCTTGTGTATTCACTAGAGAGACAGAAAGCAAGAAATCACCCCCAGAGTGATGGCCATCCCACAGTCCCTTCTCCTCCAGTCTCCTTTCGGGAGTTTGGACATGCATGCCCACGCACCTAGCATGAGTTTTAAGCCACCAGGTCCAGGACTTGAACCATGGTTGACTACCTGGGAGTCCAGTGACGTAACCATTTCACCATCTGCTGGTCCCATTTTTCTTCTTATGATAATTCTTTCGACCCAACTTTCTGTAGTCACCAAATTATTTGATATTCTATTAGAAACTTTATTAAAAGATAATAGAATATGTAGAGAACAAAAGCCAAATTGATACAAAAAGATCTAATTATTTCATAGCCTATTACACCATTTTAATAAACAATTCTCCAAATTACTTACATATTTTGCTTTACAAGCTTTTTTAAAAAAAAGATTTCTGGTTTCTCTTACTTGAGAACAAATAGAATTTGGAACCAGCAGTTGGCGTAATGGCTATGTCGCAGGACTCCCATGTAATCGACCGTGATTTATTTATTTATTATTATTATTATTATTATTTAATTTGACCAGAGAGACACAGAGAGAGAGAGAGAGAGTTTGGAAAGTAAGAAAGCAAGCTGCCATGTCCAGGACTTGAAGCACAGTTGGCCACATGGGAGTTCAGCACCTCAACCACCATGCCACCTGCCAGCTCCTCACTTTTCATTTTAGTTCTTTCTGCTGGTCAGAAACATTTCACTTAAAAAATATTAGGTTTTATGATACAAAGATTTCTCAGCCCTTATTTGTGCTAAGTGGAAAGTAATGTTACTGTTGAAACTTCTGGAGATATCCTGTGTAGACTACCTCTCATACATCTAAAAAAAGGAAGTGTGTTACTTTCTTTCTAGTGTGTGTTTTTCAAATTATTTTTCTAAAGGATTAATTTTCTGAGAATTAGGAAACTTCTGAGAGTTCGTAGATTTATAACAACTAAGTAGTTAATTTTTAAAGTTTATATCCAAAAAAAAAAAAAACAGTTTATACCCCAACTCATTTTTTTTTTTTTTTTTTTTTTTTTTTCCTCTGGGGAGAGGTTTTTGCTATAGGGTGTGTGCGCTTGCCAGAAGGACAGAGAAAGACAGAGATAGAAAGTGAGAAATCACCCCCGGGGGGATGGCCACACCACAATCCCTTCTCCTCCATTCTCCTCTCAGGATCTTGGGCACGCATGCACACACGCCCAGTGTGAGTTTAAACGGGTCCGGGACTCAAACCGCGATTGACTACATGGGAGTCCAGTGACATAGACATTACACTAACTGCTGGTCCCTATTTTTGTGTTTCTTTATATACCGAGATTTTTTTAAATAAAAGATTTCATATGAACAAAAAGTACCCTAATAGAAAAAGCTGACAGCTGCTCCCTGTATGTAAATGTAAGAATTCTCCTTCCGAGTCCTCTTGATGAAATGCAGTGAACAATGTCTTTAGCAATATCCCTGTCATAAACACAGTGAAAAGCTTCTCAGAACTGAAGCTGATTGCTCTATTAATGTAAGGTGAACCAGTTCATTGTATTTTATGGGAGCCAGACAGTGTCACAGTGGTAAAATGTGATGCTCTGCAAGGCAATCCCACTTGGTTAGGTTCTCAGTTTAAGTCCAGAGACTTTCCTGACTATACAAGACACGTGTTTGCTCAAGATCTCGGGCTGACTGAGGCTGGGGTTGGATCACAGCCTCAGGACCCTTTTGGGTGCTCTGCGTGTATGTGTGTGTCTGTCTTTCTCACTCATGGAAGAAATAAATAACTTTAAAAAACAATACAGTGTTGTAAAAGGTCAAAGAGGTATATTCTGAGGTAGGTCTACCTTGACCCAAGTGTATAATTTAGATACTGAGAAATATGAAAGACTTGTCTTCAGGCGCTGCGCCTTGTATTTCTCTCTTATGATTCACCCTTTTTGTTGTTGTTGTTGATTTCTTCTATCAGAGTGAAAAAAGAAAAAGCGAGCTAGGCATCCATGACAGGTCTTGTCATGCCATAGTCCCTTTCCTCAGTCTTTCAGCCAGCCAAGGTCACAAGCACACACATGCCAGATGTTTTGGTTTTGTTTTCTTTGTTTGTTTGTTTGTTTCCAAGAGATATTTTTGCTATAGGGCATGTGCACTTATCAGAAACACAGAGAGAAAGTGAGAAATCACCCAGCCCATGTGGGATGGCCATGCCACAGTCCTGTCTTCTTCATTCTCCTCTCGGGATTTGGGGCATGAACACACACACACACATACCTGGTGTGAGTTTCAAGCAGCCAGATCTAGGACTCGAACCACAGTTAACCATGTGGAAATCCAGTGCCTTACCCACTAGGCCATCTGCTGGCCCTCGGGTGTAGTTTTTTTACATCAACCAGGAATCCAAACTCCAATTGGCTTTGCATTGATGTTGCGGGATATTCAGTGAGAGAGAGGCAGGACACCAAAGTGCTTGCAGGAAAGCAGCAATTTATGTGTGTGCTAGCACTGGCTCAGTGGATTCACACTCAAGGGCTGAGCCCCGAAGTTCTTAAGACTCTCCTTTTATTTGTTTTAGTTTCCTTTTTTCTCATATATGGTTATATATACTTTTACATACTTTTGATTGGGTAAAAGACTACTACAGAATTATGCAGGTATGTCCTGGGCCACTGGACTATTCCATACACAGGCATACCTGAAGTTACAGAGTTGCTGTGTTGCTCTTAGGGCCACAAGGTCACTGAGAGTTGCTAAGTTGCTCTAAGGACAGGGCTACAAGGTCATCACAGGCTGCACGTGTGTACTTAAAATTGAAGTATGTCCCATTTTCTTCCTTTGTCCTGGAAGGTCCCCTTACTACATTCTCCACTTTGATGCTCAGACCCTATTAGGGTCAAAGAGCATTACCCTAATTTAGGGGGTCTGTATTTTCGTAACATTATGGTGGAACATGTGGCTGCCTTTGTTTTAACTGTGGCCTCGGCCAAGTCAGAGACAGACTTTCTAACCTGGGTAGTCAGGCATGGTAGGATCAGGCAAGCTCTCGGAAGTCACATAGTTCTAAGAAGGATAGTAGACCCAATGGTCACTATAACATGCAGTTGGGGTGAGGACTGCTTACATACGTACTTACCTCTGAGCCAATATTTCCATTCGCATAAGAGACATCTACAATTTATGAGGTGTTAGGATTATGACTACACATAACATTAAAACACACACACACACACACACACACACACACACTGGTGAGTGGGAGTTAGTAATCTGGGTCCAGTTGATTACCCGTGCCCTATCTCGGGAATGTCTGACTTTAGACCATTTATTTGGGGAATACTGTGGATTAAAACAGGTATATTGATTCCCTTGCTGGCAAAGTAGATTGTCCTGTTATTCTCACTGGTCCCCAAGATGTTTTCTGACAAGAGAGATGGGTGTGGTAAAGTAAGGTCTTAGCAACACCTCAGCCCTGTTGGGTGGTGTGGATGCGTGGTTCACAGGATGGAGTACCTGTATCTAAAAGAAGGTCCAGGTTAGAAGCACCCAATAGTAACAAAACATCCTATCCTCAGAAGAAACACAAACACTGGTCGAGCCCTCTCGTCACAACTCCAGTCAGCTGGGCAACTTCCACCAGTCCTTTTTCTTTTTCTTGGAGAGGATTTTTTGCTGTAGGGCGTGTGCGCTCGCCAGAAAGACAGAGAGAGAAAGCAAGAAATCACCCCCTGGGGGGATGGCCACGCCACAGTCCCTTCTCTAATTTCCTCTCGGAATCTTGGGCACACGCACTTGCGCACACACACACACACACACACACACACACACGTGTGCACCCGGCATGAGTCTAAGCCATCAGGTCTGGGACTTAAAGCACAGTCGACTACATGGGGTCCAGCGACATAGCCATTACGCTAACTGCTGGTCCTAACTTCCACCAGTCCTATGGCAAAGATAAGGAGTAGTGCTACAACAATAAACAATGACAAAAGATGGCAGTGCATTCCATCAACAACATTATTACAAGGATGAAAGAGAAGTAGGTTATTAGATATATTTTGCTAGATGGTTAACTCAGACTTCTGCCGTCCATAGATTAGTCTGTTTCTGGAGTGACTAAAGCAGAGCTATAGTCCTCTCAGGTCTCCAGGCTCGTGGCTTGCTCTTTCCAGATAATCAACTCGCATGGTGTTTTGGGGTCAGAAGTGCATTCCCAGGCTCAAGAACCTGGCTTCACTATGCTGTGGTGAATCTTCAGCTACCTTTACGTGCAGACTGGTAGCCAACTTTCCATGAGAGAGAGAGGAATCGTCTTGTTCTTTTTATGCAATTTTCTTGTATTTTCCCAGCCAGCAGTAGGTCGCCACATATTGGAATAGTATATAGCCATGTTGGTCTGCCTGAAAGGCTTTTAAATCAGAGGCTAATGCAATACTGAAGATGGTCAAAGAATTTTTGAATGTCTTTGGGAGTGGAGCCTAGGTCTGTTGGTCTTTGGGTTTTCAGAGTTCTTGTATTGTAAGGTGAATATTGGTTGACTTTGAAGGGCCAGAAGGATACAAAAGATGGCGTCCTGTTTTCAGTGAGTCAAATTGGTCTTTTAACGTTTGTGGTGTGACTCACCCATTACAAAGATACTATGTCAGGACAGAATGTAACAGTCCTGTTATCAAATGGGCCAACATGATCTGTTAATGTTTATGGGCATGACTCACCCCAGGCCATATGGAAGGGATTTTGGAAAATTGGGGAAAAAACAGTCAAACTTCTGGCCTCAGTTTCCCCTGTTGGCCAAAATATCATTCCTCTGAATGTATATGTAGGCCTCAAAATTGACAGGTCCAAATGGCTCATTTTTAGTAATTAAGTCCCACCGCACTAGGAAGGGTCATTCCTCGTAGTCAAGTCCCTCAGAGATAAGAGATAGGAAAGCTCATTCCTAGTAGTCACTCAGTCATCTGTTGTTACAGACAGTAGAGTCCTGCAGGAGGACACGTCTGACTGGTTCAATAGCCAATTATCTCTGGGCAAAGGAAAGAGTCAGGCATCAAAGTTTAGAGTAGATGTGTTATGGGTATCTTTGATTTTTTTTTTTTTCTTCTTCCCGTACCTAGCATAGCATTTACAGGTAATATATAATGAAAATGAATAAACAAGTATACATTGTAACCAGAGTCAGAGGACATTAAACAGCCTACAAAGAAATATTCTTTGATTAGGTTTACAATATGTTTGTCTTTATTATCAATAGTTACTTCAACTTTGTGGTAATTTTTATTAGATGATTGTAAGATCGCTACTAGTTCAGAGTCTAACAAATTTAGTTTAGTTTTTTTTTTTTTTTTAATCTGGCCAGATTGTTTCCATGGGTGTAACATCCCGAGGGGGATATAAATTAAATTTGAGAGACATTTGATCTTTAATGTGTAGATTATCGCAGGATTTGTTTAGAGAGAGCCCATTTACCTCTCCAGTGACTTAAGTGTTGCACTGTATATTGGTGCTAGGTAAGGTAAAGGAAGTTCTAGCACATGAAAAATTATAAAATTCTAGTGTCATTCTTTTGTCCTTTCCAACAAAAATGACTTTTTCCCATGTACCAGATGTTATGTTTTATGGGGCCAGGCTTGTGAGAAATCAGGATTCTATGTAATTTGGGGAACATAGTTATTTTTCTCTCCTATTTTCATAATCAGAAAAGGAGATAGGAAGCCATGTGCTTCTGTTATTTAAAATTGCCCAACAACTCCCCGTGGGAGTACTCTTGCTTTACTTATAGTTACTTCAATGCCTGCCATTTGGACTACAGAATATTTTCTGCATTCCTTAGTTTTGGCATATGGGCCCTAAGGATCCAATATTAGAGCTTACATTTACCATTTAAGAAAGTCCATAAATTTGGGGACCCCCTAGGTTACCGTATTTTGATTGTGCTTCTGCACTGAGTGGTGTGGGCCATTGTTTTATGGCCACCTCAGATACCATTTATCATATATAAGATCCTTTCATAAAATCTTTCTTATAATTTTTTTTACAATTCCCTCTCAGACCTTTAACATAATTCAAACCTTCTGCGACATGCTTTATACCTTAATTATTTGCCCCCTTCTTTATTCTGGAATAATCCAGCCTTTTTACTTAGGACAAAAATTTTTATCTTAGAAGACTATTGAAATGTTTTCTTTCCTTTTAACCTTTTTTTCTTTTTTTTTACCACAAATACATTTTCATACCTACAACATTTTTTCCACATCTCTTTCCTACATACCGATTTTTTTTAAGCCTTGCTTTTCTTTTCTTTATAAATTTGTCTTTGGAAATAATGATTATTTTGATTGATTAGATAGAAATGATTATCTTTAAGGAACGTATCTTTATCATTTTAAGGATTACCTTAGGCTGCCAAAGCCTCTCTCTCTCTTTGCCTGTCCTGGGGAACCTGATGCCTCTGCAAAGGCCATCTAGCTTGTAACTTTGTCGGGCTTCACACATTTACCAGAATTGTAACTCTGAGAGTACTAGCTTTCTAGAATATACCCGCAGTTTATGGATATATATTTTATTTTATTTATTTATTTATTTTTTTTGGAGAGGTTTTTTTTCTTCGCTATAGGGCGCGTGCGCTCACCAGACAGACAGAGAGACAGAGAGAAAGCGAGAAATCACCCCCCAGGGGGGATGGCCATGCCGCAATCCCTTCTCCTCCATTATCCTCTCGGGATCTTGGGCACGCACGCACACGCACCTGGCGTGAGTTTTAAGCCACTGGGTCCGGGACGCAAACCGCGTTCGACTACGTGGGAGTCCAGCAACATAGCCATTATGTTAACTGCTGGTCCTGACATATATTTTATAAACAAACAAAAACTGTTTAATTTTTCTAATAGTTAATTTTTCTAATAAAGATTGACAATAGTAATTTAATCATGATTTTGTTAAAACATTTCCTTGGTTTTGGTTACTTTTGGTTCTGCTTAACGATTGGCTTAGCAGTCCAGAAAAATAATCAGTTTTTCTTTTTTTTTTTTTTTTTTTGGAGAGGTTTTTGCTATAGGCTGCGTGCGCTCGCCAGAAAGACAGAGAGAGACAGAAAGACAGGAAGTGAGAAATCACCCCCAGTGGGGATGGCCACGCTGCAATCCCTTGCGTACGCATGCACACGCGCCCAGCACGCACGCACACGCGCCCAGCACGCACGCACACGCGCCCAGCATAAGCTTAAGCCACCAGATCCAATTCTCAAACTGCAATCAGCTACATGGGAGTCCAGTGACATAGCCATTATGCTAACAGCTGGTCCCAATAATCAGTTTTTCTATAGAAACTGGAAATTTATTTTTCATTATTACTATTTTACCCAGTTAATGATTAGATACTTGCAAGAGTATATTCTTATTTTATTCTTTTTATGAGTTTTTTGAAAAGACATAACAGTTTAAGATTCTAGTCATTTCAAGAAAACCTTTTCAGGGACCAGCAGTTAGCGTAATGGCTATGTCGCTGGACTCCCACGTAGTCGACCGCGGTTCGCATCCCGGACCCGGTGGCTTAAACTCACGCTGGGTGCGTGTGCGTGCATGCCCAAGATCCCAAGAGGAGAATTGGAGGAGAAGGGATTGCAGTGTGGCCGTCCCCCCTGGGGGGTGAATTCTCGCTTTCTGTCTCTCTGTCTCTCTCTGTCTGTCTGGCAAGTGCACGCGCCCTATAGCAAAAAAACCTCTCCAAAAAAAGAAAAAAAAAAAAAAGAAAACCTTTTCAGAAAAGCTTTCAACAAAGCAACTAACTACAGACAAAAAGCCCCAAGCACTTTAGGGATGAAAAAGGGTTAACTCGGTGTCTGTTGGCACCAAAACTTACGACAAAACACATGGCAGATTACAACAGCCAGATACGAATTTTAAAATAACAAGATTTAAAACATTTTTTAACCATTATGCCCTGAATATCTGTGAGAAACATGATACTAGAGAAGACTGGTCATTAATTTATCTTTCTTGTTGGTCAAATATTTATGTGATATATATAACATAACATAATTACTACCTGTTTTATTAAACCAACCATATTAAGACAAGATTTTACCAGATTAATAAGCCCTGAACAAACTATATATTACAAACTGTGAAGATCTGGAAGCCAGTTTATTTAGTTACCATGTGAACTTGAAAAGCATTTAAATTAATTTATCTGAGTGCTCTTTTTATACATCAAATTGAACGGAATTCCTTAAGGCCATTTGCTGTTTTCCTCTCCATAATGGAGGCTTCTGCTTTTCTGCCCTTTGACTTTGATCATCAGGAGGGCCCTTCCTGTGCTTTCAGGCTGGAATGTAAGGGGTTAGGTTGGCAACTCCAGAGTGGTTCCAGTCAGGAGGATTACAGATGATTTAGGTTGAGGGAGGGGTAGCCCCCCCCGGGCTGTGACTGATGCTCCAGCCTCCCTTGGCTCTGGGTGAGCTGGCAACAATGTTGGTAAGGGGGAGAAATGAGGGGTAGGGGGGCAACCCCTTGGAGGGCCAGCCCACCCTGAATGAGGGCCAGTTTATTTTAGAACAGAACGTGCTTGGAGTCTTCTGGGAGCCAAGTTAATGCGATAATTTCCTGAATATTCCTGCCTGAAGTTTTTTACCACACATTCTAAGAGAGTAAGCACTTGCTTTAAATAATGACATTCACACACAGGAAGGGAAGAGGAAAGTGGTAAAGGTTCATCCACAGTTACACAGTGTCTTTGACTCATTGCCCAGCACCTTAGGAGCTTAGCTGTTTCCTCCCATCTCCATTATGGAAGTACTGAGGCCAGCTCTCTGGGGAAGTGATCAGTTTTCCCCCTCTGCCTTGTTGGAGCAAGTTCATTCCCAAATGAATCCGGATTCTTACCAATCCTGTGGGTGGCGCTCTCTGAGCTGGTTCCTGAGTCACTGGTGTTTCTTTTTTTTTTTTTTTTCCTTCTTTTTTTGGAGAGATTTTTTTGCTATAGGGCGCATGTGCTCACCAGAAAGACAGAGAGAGACAGAGAGATAGAAAGCGAGAAATCACCCCCCAGGGGGGATGGACACACCACAATCCCTTCTCCTCCATTCTCCTCACGCACCCAGCGTGAGTTTAAGCCACCGGCTCCGGAACTCGAACCGCGGTTGACTACATGGGAGTTCAGCAACATAGCCATTATGCTAACTGCTGATCCCATCACTGGGTTTTATTGAGCTTCTAGGAGCTGCACCCCAGCCTGCCGGGAAGGCTTCTCCCCTACAGAACAACTGGTCCACTGGTGTCAGGTGAGTTCCGGGGACTGCACCCTGGTGAAAACACACCACCTCTGTCCTCTCCTCTTCCCCAGCCAATGTACCAGAAATGTTGCAGGATATTCAGCAAGAGAAAGACAGGACACCAAGGCTTTTGCAGGAAAACAGCAATTTACTCACGTGCTAACAATACCTCATATCCAAAGGCTAAGCCCCGAATTTCTTGAGTGGGGCTCTTACTTTATTTGTTTAGTTTTTGTCTCTTATATATGATTATACATACTTTTTCTCTCTCTTTTTAAAATTTTTATTTATTTATTTAATTCCATTTGTTGTTATTTTTTAATTTGACCAGAGAGAGACAGAGTACGAGAAAGAAAGGGAAAGCAAGAAAGCAAGCCACCGGGTCCAGGACTCGAACCGCAGTCAGCCATGTGGGAATCCATCACCTCTAACACACCACCTGCCAACCCTGATTATACATACTTTTAATTGGGTAAAAGACAGCTACAGAATTATACAAATATGGACTGGGCCACCGGGCTGTTAGATGCATAGGCGTACATGAAGTTAGAGTTGTTAGGTTGCTGTTAGGGTTATAAAGTCACTAAGAGTTGTTAAGTTGCTATAAGGACAGGGCTACAAAGTCACCACAGGCTGCACATGTGTACTGACATTTTAAGCGTATCCCGTTACCTTCCTTTGTTGGAATGCCACCCTACCACATTGGTTGTTGGAAAAGTCACAACATACTATTTCTATGCAAGAATGTGTCATGACTTTTCTGAAAGCCAAGTAGCCACAGCACACTATCACCTACGCCATTGCAGCTGGGTCTTATGATTGAGCTTTTTTTTTTTGGAGAGATTTTCACTATAGGGCGCGTGCGCTCGCCAGACAGAGACATAGAGACAGAAAGCGAGAAATCACCCCCCATGGGGGATGGTCACGCCACAATCCCTTCTCCTCCACTGTCCTCTCGGGAGCTTGTGCACGCACGCACACGCGCCCAGAGTGAGTTTTAAGCCACCGGGTCCAGGACGCAAACCGCGGTCGACTACATGGGAATCCAGTGACATAGCCATTACGCTAACTGCTGGTCCCCTGATTGAGCTTTTGATCAAACCAGGGTAGTAGATAGTTTGAGGTAACATTTTCTAAAAGCATTTGGGATATACATAGGAAAGATTCATATGCCATGTGACAGTCAAGGTAAGGTTAGTAGGTTCTTACGAACATTGAAGCACCAAGTAAGGGCTTGTCTAATACAGTAGCCCCATCACCCCACCCACCTCTCGCCCTCCTTATAATGATGTATTGAGACACTCACAGGGCAGTGTTTTAACAGGCAGTCTTTCCCACTTCACTAATGGCTGGGAAAGTCTAAGCTATTCTTCATTATAATAACCTTTATTATATGTTCACTGTCACTATGCAAACAGCATCATTTTCCCTCCTGTCTTTTAAATACAGTACAAAATTATGTTATTTGGAGATAAGATCCTTTTTTTTTTTTTTAATTACCAGAAGTCACATGTACTTGCTAGAAAAGGGGAAAGCACCCCGCAATAGGACGTGGTCATGCCACAATCCTTCGTCCTCCTTTTCAGCATCCTGTTGGGATTTTGAGCATGTGTGCTCACATGCCTGGCATGTTTTTTCAAACAGTGGGGCTGGGACTCAAACCACAGTTGGCCATGTGGGATCCAGATCCCTTAGCCACTAGGCTACAAGGCTGGCCGAATACAATTGTTTTTAATTACCAAAAATAAATAAATAATAAAGATTAAAGAACTTTCCATGGGTCCATTTACTTGCAAACTTAAGCTTTCGATCTCAGGTATTCAGTTTCTGGTTCAATGTTATTTTCACTTTTTAAATCTTTTTATTGAATCAGTAGTACGATACATATACAAAAAAGTGGACATACCATAAAATGTCCAGCTCCATGAATTGTTATAAACATGACCACCAGATCAAGAAAGAAAACATTACCAGTGAAATTCATTGCTGGGGCTGGTGGGATGGGGTGTGAGTAAGGACAGGAGGAATGGGGGACTAGTGTTTAATGGGTACAGAGTTTCATTTTGGGAAAGGAAAAAAAGATCTGGAGATAGGTAGTGATGATGGAGGTACTTAGTACCACTGAACTATGCACTTAAAATAGTTAAGATGGTAAATTTGGGGACAAGCCCTGTTGTGCAATGGTTAAAGCGTTGTGTTTTGGTAGCCAGCTCCCACAGCCAACTGTGGTTCAAATCCCAACCCTAGAACTTGAAAAACGTGCTGGACATGGACATGTGTATGCGGTAGTCAAAAACCTGACGGCTTGTGGGAGCAGCAGGTGGTGTGGTGGTTAAGGCACTGATCTCCCGTGTAGTTGACCCAGAGTTCAAGTCCCAGACCCGGTGACCTGAAACTCAATACCAGGTGCATGTATGTGCGTGCCCAAAATCCTGAGAGGAAAATGGAAAAGAAGGGATTTGGTGTAGCCATCCACCTTGGGATGGCTAATTTCTTACTTCTTGTCTCTCTGTCTCTCTTGTCTCTACAGTGAGCACATGCCCTATAGCAAAAATCTCTTAAAAAAAAAAATTCTGGGACCAATAATTGGCGTAATGGCTATGTTGCTGGACTCCCACGTAGTCAACGGTGGTTTGAGTCCCGGACTTGGTAGCTTAAACTCACACTGGGCGCATGTGTGTGCGTGCGTGCCCAAGATCCCAAGAGGAGAATGGAGGACAAGGGATTGCAGTGTGGCCATCCCCCCTGCGGGGTGATTTCTCACTCTCTGTCTCTCTGTTTCTCTCTTTCTGGTGAGTGCACACGCCCTATAGCAAAAACCTCTCAAAAAAAAAAAAATTCTGACAGGGAAAGGAGGAATGAAGGACCACACCCTATTGGGGGTCTCTCTCTTTTTCTGTCTCTCTCTCACCAGCCCAGGTGCCCTCTAGCAATTAATTAATTAATTAATTAATTTAAAAAGTAAAAGGAAAGTAAGTTTTGGGAGACAAACGGTGGCACCGTGCTAATGTAGCAGTTCGTGAAACTGGTGCACAGGTGGGGGTTTAGGTTTGCATCTGGAGACGTGTACACCAGGCACATGCATGCTTGTGATCTGGGGCAGGCTGAAGCCAGGCATGGATCACAGTGGCAAGATCCTGTTGGAGGTGCATCTCTCTCAGGAGAAAAATAAACTTAAAGGGAAGGATGCCTTAACCACCGTGGTTTGGTGGTTAAGACAGTGGATCCCACATAGCTGACCATGCAGTTCAAGTCCCGAACCTGGTGGCTTGAGAAAACACTATGGACACCTGTGCGTTTGTGTCCAAAATCCCAAAAAGAGGGAGAGATGGAGGAGAAGGGATAGTCACGTGACAGTCCCCCATGGCGGATGCTTTGTCACTTTCTCTGTCTCTCTGGCAACAACACACACCCTCTGGCATATAAAAAAATAAAAATAAGATGCTAAGTTTAGGTTGTATATTTTACCACAATAAAAAGAAGAGAGAGCACATTACCAGACTCATGGAATTAGCTTTCCTGCTTCCTTCCAGCCACTGCCCACCTTTCCCCCTTCCCTCCCCCAGGAGTCACTGTCCTGACCACACTAAAAACTGTTTACGTGAAAGATGCTAGTGACCATGTGGTCTGACCCTCTAGGCTTATAACTAGGAGAGAAAAGCACAGACTTTTTTGCCTAAGTGCCACAGAGAGGGTTTATTTCCCAGGTCAAAGTGGATTGAACAGTAAAGGTAACTTTTTTGGACCTATGTTAGGTAAACATTGACATTTTATCCAGTAATAGCAGCATTTAATTTAGGTGTACACTTTATACAGTTCTTAGACGTGCCCTGCTGGAAGGCAGTGCAAAGCTTAATGTGTGAGGGTGGGCAGAGTGGCAGGGATTGTGTGAGGTCAGCAGCTCCAAACCTTGCTGCCTGGCAGGCAGACGGAACCTGCACTTGGGACACTCTGCGGAGCTATTTCATGATACAATCATTTCATGATGTGTTTGCTGTGAAGGAAAAAATAGATGCGCATTATATATGTAAGTAATGAATCAGAATAATAATGCAGTCGCACACTAACTTACCATCGAACTGTCATACATTTAAGATCGTTGGGGCTAGGGGCTGGTGGTGTGGTGCCGTGGTGGTTAAGGGCTCTGGACTCCCACATGGCCAACCACAGTTCAAGTCCCTGGCCTGGTGGCTTACTTTCTCACTTTCCCTCTATCTCTCTCTTTTCCTCTGTCCCTCTCTGGTCAGATTAAAATAAATAAATATACAACATTTTTTAAAAATCACTGGGGCCAGCAAGTGGCATGGTAGTTAAAGTGCTGGACTTCCATATGGCCGACTGCGATTTGAGTCCTGGACCTGGCAGCTTGCTTTCTCATTTTCCCTTTCTCTCTGTCTCTTTCTGGTCAAATTAAAAAATAATAATAAGATTAAATAAATATTTTTTTTAAAAAAAAGATCATTAAAACTCTGTTTTAGTCAGGCAACAGTAACACAATGCTAAGATGCCATGCTCCACAGGCTGGGACCACATGGGGTGCCCAGGTTAGCTTCCTGGTCCACTCTAAAAGCAGGTAGTGTGGATTGCACCTGTAATCCCAGCAACTGAAGGAGGCTGAGGCAGGAGGTCTCAAGCTTGAGACTGGCCTGAGCAACACAGTGAAAGACCCTATCTGAAAAAAAAAAAAGCAAAGCTGGTCATGGCGGTGTGCCTCTGGTCCCAGCTGGTTGGTAGGCTGAAACTGGAAGATCATGACACTGTAAGACCTTGTCTTAAAAGGTAAAAACTGAGTTTTACCTCTGTAGTTTGTCACCAAAAATATTCAATATGTACTGTGTGCGTGCAAAGTATTGTGTTAAATGTTGAAATTCGAAAACCATCATCATTCCTAGTGTCTCTGGGCACGAGCTAAGGGGGAATTTGCACCCGTCAAGGTTGCATTTTAGCCAGAATATCACGGCAGCATGGAGGACTTGGGCTCTCATTGCAGAGCAGGTGACAACTTGTTCTCTCCTGGTCAGGCTTGACCTCATCTCTCCTTCCTAGCTAACCGCACATCCACACCAAGCCCTGCTCAAGTATTTACCATATATAACCAGCAAAAGAAATGTGTTTCTTCACCTTTGGAAAGATTGTTGTGGTGGGTTTTGTCCTTGGTACCCGTGGTGTTTTGTTTTCACTGTGGCTGCACAGTCTTCAAGCCTCATGAGCATAGATGGTTTGCCTTTAACTCTTTCGAGTCTGGAATCTGCTTTTTTGCCTCATTTCTCAAAATTAAAATTTGTAGAAATCTTACCACACTGAGACTCAGTTATACTCATTTGGCCATGCAGTCATTATTTATTAGTAGTAGTAGTATTTGAGAAAGAGAGATTTTTGCTATATGGTACATACACTTGCTGGAAAAACAGACAAAGTGAGAAATTACCCTCTGGGGGGATGGCCACACCACAATCTCTTTTCCTCCACTCTTCTCTTGGGATTTTGGGCACATGCGCACACACACGTGGTGTGACTTTCAAGCTGCCAGAGGTCTGGGACTCAAAGTGTGGTCAACCACGTGGGAGTCCAGCAACTTAACCATCATGCCACCTGCTGACTACTATGAGCCATTATTGCATTAGGAACCTGTTATGTGGATGAATGTGGGGGGTTTGTATTTTTTGTTTTGTTTTGTTCTTAGAGAAAGAGATTTTTGTATTAGAATATATGTTCTCGCTAGAGAAACAGAGACAGAAAGCAAGAACTCACCCCCTGGGGGGAGTAGCCACTCTGTAGTCCCTTCTTCTCCAGTCTCCCCCTCAGTATTCTGGGGACACACACACGTGCTCAGCGGGAGTTTTAAGCTGCCAGGTCCAGGATTTGAACCACAGTCGATTACATGGGAGTCAGTGACGTAACCATTAACATTATCTGCTGGTCCCTGAACATGGTTCTTTTATTTTTTCTTTAAATAAGTATTTTATTTAACTTTATCTATTTATTTACCTATTTATTTATTTATTTATTTTAATTTGACCCGAGAGGGACAGAGTGAGAGAAAGAAGGGGAAAGGAAGAAAGCAAGCCGCCAGGTCCAGGACTCAAACCGCAGTTAGCCATGTGGGAGTCCAGTACCCTTAGCCACCTCCGAACATGGGTCTTTTGAGCCTTATTTGAAAAGTCGCTTTTCTGTCTTACGTAGGACGGCACCAAACCCCCATTGGATGCAGACGTAAATTTGGAAGCCATTGCTGGTGACCCTCGCTGTGATTGCTATACGTAAGTGTTTTACTCTCAAGTCAGTTAACTGTTGGGGGCTCCATTTTCTCATTCATTAAATGAGAAAGAAAGATCCTCACCTCAGCAGATGGCTGGGAGGAATAGATGAGGTATCTTATGAAGCACCGAATGTGGTGCCTGGCTTATCCTCGCTTCTCCTAGGTGGAGGGACTGCCTATTTGGAGGTGTGAAGAAATTCTTGGGAAGAAGGGAACCCTTTCCTATGTTGACTCTTGGTGTTCGAGCTGCCCTAACTATCGTTGCTATCCTTCACAAAGTGTTTGTTCTTCCAGAATATCTGAGAAAATTTTCATCACTGGCTGCCAAATTATCAAAGTGCTTCAGCTTTGAAGAGATTAACAAAAATCATATTTTCTAAGCCTCAGAATGCGTTTTTATATAGCACACCTACTCACATCCATGCAGCTTTTAGGAGCAACAAAATCTGATTTCTGCCTTCAGCTGTCATATATTTGTGGTGCTGTCTTTTTTTTTTTTTTTTTGCCCCGTTTTATTTATTTATTTTTTTCAGAGAGATTTTTTGCTATAGGGTATGTATGCCCTCTGGAGAGACAGAAAGTGAGAAATAACCTCCCGAGGGAGTGGCCATGCTACAGTCCCTTCTCTACTCTTCTCTTGGGCATGCACGCACACGCGCCCAGCATGAGTTTTAAGCTGACAGGTCCAGGACTTGAACTGCACTTTACTACTTGGGAGTTCAGTGACATAACCATTATGCTATCTGCTGGTCCCTTCTTCCAGTTTTTTAAAAGTAATTTGTTAACTGTTTCATTTTGGGGACACAGAAAATAAGTGAAACTCAAATTTAACTGACACATCACACTTTCTGACTTGCTTTTTTTTTTTAGATATGTTATATTTATAGGGGTGTATGCTGGTCAGAGAGAGTCAAGATCATGCAGGGGGTGGGGTAAGAAAGCATGCCTTCACAGGAATGGCCTCTCCTAAATCCCTTCTCCTTCATTCTCCTGGGATTTTGGGCATGCACACACATGAGGCCTTTGTGTTTTTATGCCACAGGAGCTCGAACTCGAGCCTTGCAGTCTGCCGTGTGTAATCCAGCTGCCTTAAGCATCTCACCACCAACTAGCCCCTGGCTTGTTGTTGTTTTAAGAATTATTTTATTTTATTTGTAATTATTATTAATTTGCTATAGGCCGTGAGCTCTTGCCAGAGAGGGAGAGAAAGTGAGAAAGCAAACTGCCAGGTCTGGGGGCTCAAATTGTGGTCAACCATGTGGGAATCCAGCAATTTCACCACCATGCCACCTGCTGTCTCTCTCTTTCCCCCACCCCGGCTTGTCTTTAAATTCTTTCTTTCTCTTTATTTTTTTTTCCTTTCTCTTTATTTTTGATAAAGCACGTGTGCATGAGAGAGAAAGGAACGCTTTCCACAGGATCTGGCGTGACCTCTTCCAGCCGTCCAGTGCAGTAGATCCTGGGCACTTGTAACTGTGCCCTGTGTGTTTCAGGGTTATTGTGCTGGGAACCCAACTGTGAGCGCCATGTGGGGCCACCTTGATGGCCTAGAGCCAGCCTCTGGCTCATTTTAAAACCCTGTTGATTGATCACAACTTGCTTGGTGATCACAATACCCCCTAGGGCAGGGCCCAATCACATGGTGCTTCCTGAAGCAAAGTAAAACATGTAAATCAGTGTTTTCATCTTTGAGGTCCTCCTCAGAAGTCGGTGCTTTTTACCCAAAAAACATACCACAGACAGTGCCTGTAATATAGGCAGTTACTTTCTGTTCTTGTTGAAGAATTTCACATAACCATTTCTTATCAAGATGGTTCCACTTGAAACTGTGCTGATCATTTTTTTGGAGTGGGTCAGATTACAAAGTTCTACCTCATATGAATCTTTTTCAGACATGGATGTCTAGAGCAATGAGTCTCAATTGTTCTGCCTCCCCAGCACACCTGAGAGACATGCCACTCTCTGAAAATGACCAAGTTACCCCTAGTGCAGACAGTGGTTCTCCATAAAGGGGAAGTGATCAGTCTTAGGCAGGATGGTGAGAGGCATATGTGAGAGCCCGTTTCCCTTTAATTGGCAATCAAATCAAATCAAATCCTTACTAGTTCTTTATGAAATCGTTTTACTATTTGGGGACAGAGGTGGAAGACTTAAGTTAGTAGTTTATAGGATTAAGTGTTCAAATGTGAAAAGATTTTCAGTGAATAATAGAGGTAGTTTTATTCATTTATTTATTTAGAGAGATTTTTGCTATAGGACACATCTGCTCACTGGACAGTCAGAGAGAAACAGAGAGACAGAAAGAAAGAGCTCACCCCCAGGGGGGATGGCCAGGCCTCAGTCTCTTCTCCATTCTCTTCTCGGGCTCTTGAGTATACACTCCCGGCATGAGTTTTAAGCCACCAGGTCCAAGACTCAAACTGTAGTCGACTACGTGGAAGTTCAGTGATGTAGCCATATTCCATCTGCTGGTCCCCGGTAGAGGTAGTTTTAATGGTAGAACTGAACTTACCTGGGCCAAATCTTTTGGATTAGAGCATGTAGGTGTTGGTTAATAAAATAATTGTGTTTAAAATCGAACAATGTGGGGCCAGAAGATGGCACAACACTTACATTTCCCGCGTAGCTGACTACAGTTCAAGTCCTGGACCCAGTGGCTTGAAACTCACACCAGGCATGTGTACATGTGTGCCCAAGATCCCAGGAAGAGAATAGAGAAGGGATTGCAGTGTGGCCTCCTTCCTGGGGAGCGATTACTCACTTTCTTTTTTCACTGTGTTTGTCTCTCGCTCTGGTTAGCACATGTACCCTAAGGCAAAAACTTCTTTTAAATGGGACCTGCAGGTGGCATAATGGTTATGTCGCTGGAGTCCCCTGGACTCCCACATAGTTGACCACAATTTGAGTCCTGGACCAGCAGCTTAAAAAAACTCAACACCGGGTACATCTGTGTACATACCAAAAATCCGAGAAGAAAATGGAGGAGAAGAGATTGTGGTGTGGCCATTCCCCCAGGGGTGATTTCTCACTTTCTGTCTCTCTAGCGAGTGGATGTGCCTATAGAAAAATCTCTAAAAAAATTTTTTTCTAATAAAATAAAATAATTATAGAATAGAAATTGGGGTCCGGCACTTGGTGTGGTGGTTAAGGACACTGGACTCTCATGTGGCTTATCACAGTTCAAGTCCCAGACCTGACAACTTGCTTTCTCGCTTTCTCTCTCTCTCTCTCACACACACACACACACACACACACACACTGTACCTCTGGTCAAATTTAAATAAATGAATAAACGAACGAACAAATGAATAAAGTTAGTTAACTAGTTAAAAAAAAATCGAACAGTGCGGTCTAGCCAGTGGTATGGTGGTTGAGGTAGCTGGATCTCACATGGCCAACTATATATCTCAAATCCTAGACTCAGAGACTCAGCAGCTTAAAAAACATGTCAGGCATGTATGTGTGCATGTCCAAAATCCCAAAAGGAGAAATGGAAAAGAGATTGTGGTATGACAATCCCCCATGGCGGGATGGTCACTTTCCCTCTCTCTTGTAGTCTGGCTTGTACATGTGCCCTCTGGCAAATTAAAATTAAATGCTGTGTATTTGGGATAGTAAAGTCATTGTCACCATAGTTTGAGAGATACTGTACTACTACAACATTCAGCTACCTGTTTTTTAGTTGTTGTTGTTTACACCAATGTTACACGTTATATTAAGGGAATAAATGAATACCCTAGCATGTATGCAGGGGTGGTCTTTGAAAAATTCATGAAAAATTCATGAAAAATGTATATTATTAAAAAGCTACATAGATTTCAAGTATTTCTTTATCAAAATAAACTCAAATTTTAAAAGAATGTTTTCATTGACAGAGGACTTATGTACTCAGTGGAGAGAGAAAGAGGGAGAAAGCAACCTCCCACCCAGTAAAGGCATGGTCACACCCAATCCTTTCTCCATTTCTCCGTCTTGTTGGGATTTGGGGCATGCATGCACACACACTAGGTGTGTTTTTAAGCTGCCAGGACCAGGATGCAAACAGTGGTTGGCCATGTGGGATCTGGCTCCTTTAACCACTAGGCCATGGAACTGACCCTAAACTCATATTTTAATTCCATTTTTCCATGAACATTCTGAAGTGCCCTCACATATGATTATTAATTAATGTTACAATCCTAACACACAACCAACAAAAACTTTGGATTTAGTTAATAATTTAAATTCTAGGTGTCTTTAGTTTTATATATTTTTAAAGAATTATTTTATTTGACTTTATTAATTTATATTTATTTATTTAAATTTGACCAGAGAGAGGGAGAGAGGGAAGGAGGGAAAGTAAGAAAGCATGCCGCCAGGCCTGTTACTCAAACTGTAGTCAGCCGTGTAGGAGTCTAGTGCCCTTAACCACCAAGCTACCTGCTGACCCCAGTTTTATATATTATGCAGATCAACATTATATAATAAACTAATACCTAGGAATGTGACGTTTATCCTCAAACTCTAGTTCTTTCTCAAAGAATCTCTCAAGAATCCTTTTTAAGCTGTATGATAGTGAAATATCAGTCACCAGCAGTCTTCTACTGCACTCACAGAACTCTGCTGATTCAGCTATTATTACATAGAATAATTAAATATATGAAAGTGTATTTGTTCTTGTCATATTTTAATTAACTTATGTATTCACTCAGCTGGAGCTTGGATTAAAAGTACATCAAAGTCTTTCTTGGCTTTGTATTTTCTCCTTTTGAACTCGAAGCCATAAATGATTTTTCATAAAAGCTTACTTTAGCTTATGAATGTGCTAGTCAGCACTTTAGCATAGCTCTTATGAATGAAGACATTATACATTTATATTTCTACTGGCTGTATAGGTTTTTTGTTTTGTTTTGTTTTTTCGCTATAGGGCGCGTGCACTCGCCAGACAGACAGAGAGAGACATAGAAACAGAAAGCGAGAAATCACCCCCCAGGGGAAATAGTCACGCCGCAATCCCTTCTCCTCCATTCTCCTCTCAGGATCTTGGGCATGCATGCACATGCGCCCAGCGTGAGTTTTAAGCCACCGGGTCCAGGACGCGAACCAGGGTCGACTATGTGGGAGTCCAGCGACATAGCCATTACGCTAACTGCTGGTTCCCCTGGCTGTATAGTTTATATTAACATTAATATCTACAACTATTAGAAAGGGAATGCTGGGCCAGCAGGTGGTATGGTGGTTAGAGGTACTAGACTCCCACATGGCTGACCATAGTTCAAGTCCTGGACCTAACGGCTCACTTTCTCACTTTTCTCTCTCTCTCTCTGTCTCCCTCTGGTCACATTAGAATATGAATAATAACAAATAAAATTAAATAATAACTAAAAGAAAGGGAATGCTTATAATTCATTGCATTATTTCCTGTATAATTTTTTTTCTTCTAACGAGAATTTTTTTTTAAAGAAAGAGTTTTACTGTAGAGCATATGTGCTAGCTGGAGAGATAGACAGAAAACAAGAAATAATCCTCCCAGGGGGGATGGCCATGCCACAGTCTTTTCTCCTCCATTCTCCTCTTGCAATTTTGGGTGCATGCACATACGTCTGGCGTGAGTTTTAAGCCACCAGGTCAGGGTCTCAAACTGTGGTCTACTAATTGGGAGTCTTAGCAACATAACCATTACTCCATCAGCTGGTCCCTGTTTTAAAGAGAAATATTTAAAATCAAGACTGCACACAGTGGTAAAACATGTTCTGAGACCAGCAGGTGGTGTAATGGCTACATCACTGGACTCCCATGTAGTAGACAGCGGTTCGAGTCCTGGACCTGGTGGCTTAAACTCATGCCAGGTGCATGTGCATGTGTGCCCAAGATCCTGAGAGGAGAATGGAAGAGAAGGGATTGTGGCATGGCCATCCCCCCTAGGGGGTGATGTCTCGCTTTCTGTCTCTCTGTCGCTCTCTCTTTCTGGCGAGTACACACGCCTTAGAGAAAAAAACCTCTCAAACACACACACACACACGATGTTCTGTGAGGCTGACTCACTTGAGAAATTTCTGGGTTTGGATCCAGAGACTTCCTTGAGTATGCACGCATGTGCCCATGAACCTGGGCTGGTTGGAGCATAAGGTAGATGGATTGTGTAATCAAGACCCTCTTGGGGGTATTCACTCATGCTATCTCTCTCTGTCATGGAAGAAATGAACTTAAAAAAATGAATTACTTTAAGCGAAAGCTAAAAACTCTTTCCTACTAATCATAATCAGTTTATCCCACCTTTACTGGTCAATTTCTTTCCTGGTTATTTAATATGTAACTTAGAAGAAAATTTCTGGGCCAACTGGGGGCATGGTGGTTAATGCTCTGGATCACACATGGCCAACTCCATGGTTCAAGTCCAAAACCATGCAACTGGTTTGAATCCCGGACTTGGTTTGAAAAACACACCACCCAAGTGTGCGTGCATGCCCATAATTTCCAAAGGAGAATGAAGAAGGTATTGCAGCATGGCCATCTCCCCAGAGTGGGGTGAGGCTTTCCCTCTCTCTGTGTCTCTTTCTGCGAGTGCACACACCCTAGGGCAAAAAGCCTAAAGGATAAACACACACACGCCAGGTGCATGTGTATACACGCCTAAAATCCCTAAAGGAGGGAGAACTGAAGGAGGGATCGTGTTGTTCTTTGTCGCTCTCTAGCACAGCACATGCTCCTGGGCATAATAACAATGAAATTGCTCCTAGGCGTCTTTCTGGGATTTTGGTAGTATTTTTCAGAATAAAAAAATAAGACTATTTCTTTCATTATAGAGGTGCTGATCTCTCTGCTTTGGTACGGGAAGCTTCCATCTGTGCCCTGAAACAGGAAATGGCAAGACAAAAGAGTGGAAATGAAAAAGGTAGGGTTCTCTACAGAGTCTCTCAGTTCTAATTAATTGTCACTCTAGATACTTAAAATCACTGTTGTCATAGAAAATGATCATTTTCTAGCATCTATTAGCTGTGATATTAAAGCTATTATGTTTTCCTGATGAGGCTTTTAGAAGCTGTTCTTGGGACCAGCAGATGGCATGATGGCTATGTTACTGAACTCCTATGTATTCAACCATGGTTCGAGTCCTGGACCCAGAGGCTTAAACTCATGCCATGCGCATGTGTGTGTGTGCCCAAGATCCCCAGAGGAGAAGGATTGCAGCGTAGCCATCCTCCCTGGGGAGTGATTTCTCACTGTCCCTCTGCCTCTCTCTCTCTCTGGTGAGTGCATGCGCCCTATTGCAAAAACTCTAATAAAGAGTTGTCTATCTTGTCATCTTGTACAAATGTTTAGGTAGAGACAAATGGATCTTTAGCGTGGGTTTGTTGTACTTATCACTTCTGAAAAACCTTGTTCTTTTTTTTGTTTGTTTGTTTAAAGAGAAATTTTTGCTACAGGGCATGAGTGCTCCCTGGAAAGACAGAGAGAGACAGAAAGTAAGAAGTCCCCCCTCCCCCCCCAGGGGATGATCAAACTGCAATTCCTTCTCCTCCATTCTCCTCTCTGTGTTTCAGGCACACACACACATACACGCGCTCGGCATGAATTTCAAGGTGCCAGGGGTAAGACTTGAACCATGGTCAACTACGTGGGAGTCCAGCAACACAACCATTATGCCATCCACTGGCCCCCAAAACCTCATTCTCTTGTATTTGCTTGTTAAAATGCAGCCTAAGTTGAGAGTTTAGAAAATACACATACCGGGCCAGGTGATGGCACAGTGGTACTGCAACTGGACCTACATGGGAGAGGTCCTGGGTTCGTGCGGTGGGACTTCCCCACCGCACGAACCTCTGCCAACTGAGACCAGGGTGAATGG
>NW_006160045.1:9992623-10005445 GCF_000334495.1 Tupaia belangeri chinensis
AACTTCCCCCCCCCCTGGTTGGTCCCCTTTCTCCATTTTTTTTTTTTTCTGGAGAGGTTTTTGCTATAGGGCGCATGCGCTCAGACAGAGAAACAGAGAGACAGAAAGCGAGAAATCACCCCCCAGGAGGGATGGCCACGCCGCAATCCCTTCTCCTCCATTCTCCTCTCGAGATCTTGGGCACGCATGCACATGCTCCCGGCGTGAATTTTAAGCCACCGGATCCAGGACGTGAACCGCAGTTGACTACATGGGAGTCCAGCGACATAGCCATTACGCTAACTGCTGGTCCCCCCTTTCTCCTTCTTGAAGTAAAAATAAATAAATAACTGTAATGGGAACCAAGTAAAGAACAACAAATAAGAGTATAAAACACACAAACATAAAAATCGGACTAACTGTCCATATATTGAGACTATTTTTTTTCCCCAGAATACAAAATCCATATATTTTATTATGAGACCATTTGGGGCCCTTTCAGCAGCTTCGTACCGGCCTTCACATTCAACAGTGTCTTTGACTTGACTCTTGGGTGTATACACCAAAAAAGATTCATTTGTGACTTGCATTCCAACCATACCAAGTACAGAAATAGCTTTTTCTTTGCGTGGTTCCTGTGACAGTGATTTGAACAGTTGCTGTTTGTGGGTATCTTTGCAGTACTGTCAAATACCTGTCCTTAAAGAAAACAGTGTCCTCTAACCTACAGTTTCTTCTGAAGTTCAACTCTGTATTGATCTTTCTTCAGTAGATTTCCACAAAAAGTCTTTTTCTGTATTGAATTTTTCCCCCCTTTTAAAATTTTCTTTGGCTACTAAATAACGGAGAGAGCCGATTTTTCTTTATTTATTTGTGATAGACAGTACATGCTCACATATGAGCGGGAGAGAGAAAGAAAATATGCACCCTCAACAGGGTCTCATCGCACTGCAATCCCATTTGCCCAGCTCTCCAGGTCATCAGGATCTTAGACGCACATGCATACCCCCATACATGCATACCCCTGGCATGTGTTTTCAAACTGATCTGGGATCAGAACCCACAGTCAGCCATGTGGCTTCTGGCACTGCAGTTCCATTCCCTACCAGCTGCTCCACCAGGCTTAGAGCCAAATTTTGTCAATAGTGATAGTAGTTTATGTTTAGCTTAGATTTGTCCACACAGATATCCTCATTGTGAAGTCCTTGGGGTTGTTGGTTGTTTCATTTTATGATTTGGTTGTCTGAATGAAGTTCTTTCTTTATAAGCTACATTAAATTACTTTTCAAAATATTTGATAAAAACAAGCAAAAATAGACTATTTTGTCCAAAAAATTATGTGTATTTTTTTAAAGAATTATCTGTTCAATTGTATTTATTAATTCATTTAATTTGACCAGAGAGAGACAGAGAGAAAGACAGAAGAGGGAAAGTCGGAAAGCAAGCCACTAGATCCGGGACTCGAACCATGGTCGGCCATGTGGGAGTATCCAGCACCTTAACCACCATGCCTCCTGCTGGTCCCTGTTTTCTGAGAGCTAAACCTGACCATTATCTTGGTATATGTTTGGTCACTAAGTATAAATAACACCCCTGTACATTTATTGGTGCTGCTATTAATCATTTTGTTTGGGGCAGGCCCTGGTTAAAGGAGCCAGATTCCATGTGGTTAGCCACAATTCAAATTCTGGCCCCTGGTAGCTTGCTCCAAATCCCATCAGGCTAGAGTAATGGAAGAGAAGAGATTGTGGCGTGACCATGCCCCATTGAGGGGCACTTTCTCCCTCCCTCTCTTCCTCTGTCTCCATCTGGCAAGCACACACACCCTCTGGCTATTAAAAATAATCACAATAGAATATTTTGTGCATGACCTCCTCAGATAGTGTTTTTAAATGCATTAAAGGATATATAAGATTACATAGAAAACTAGATATACTAAAATTTTAATGTAAAAAAAACAATAATTTGTTTGAATGTTGTCTAGAGACATATGTAACAAATTCTAACTTTTTTTTTTTACAACACAAATCCATTTTTATTCATTTACATTTCATTATTTTAAATCCTTGAGGGGTACAGCATCACACGGATTCTATGTCCAATGGCCTTAGCAGGAAAATTGCTTCGGAATTTGACTCGAACCATGCCACTGTTTCCATGGGCTCGGGTAACCTTTCCCCAGATTACTCTGGTTTTATTTGGTTTGCCACCAGGAGTCACTGTGTTGTTTTTTGCTTTGTACACATAAGCACACCTCTTGCCTAAATAGAATTCTGTTTCATCTCGTGCATAAACACCTTCAATTTTAGGAAGAGCTGTGTGCTCCCTTTGGTTCCTGAGACCCCACTTATAGACAGCAAAAATGGCCTTGGACCACAGCCTTCCAGACATACTTGCCTTTTAGAAGTCCTGTTCCCAGCAGGCCTCCACAGGCTCCTAGATGGCGGAAAGAGCCAAATTCTAACGTTCTTAAGTCGCTACAGCTTTCACTTCTATCTGTTCTTTAGGGATTTTGCATTGGTATATTATTGAATTGGTATATTATTGGTATTATTATTGGTATACGTTGAAATCTAAGGCAATAATGCTATTAACTTCATTTGATATGTTCAGCAGTACATTTTGTTTTATTTTTAGGTAAATATACTATCTGTGTAAAATTTTTACTATTAAGTATAAATTTTCATCATGTAAATTGTCATATTAACAAATCAAACCGCATTTAACATGTAGCTATTTTATTTCACTTATATAAGGGCATAACCTTATAAAGCATTTTGACTCTAATCTAGTGTTAATGGTGTTTTATATGTATATGTCTGTGGTGTGAGTGTGTATATAGATAAGTAATGTTATAACTCTATCATCTCATTATATACTCTTAAATACTGTGGGATTCAGCTTTTCACCACCAGTTAAATTTAGTTAAATTATTGGGTTGTCAGGAAAGTCATAATGTATTTTTCCTGGGTTTGTTTTTTTTTTTCCCTCAGGTTCAAGTTTTTGTGTTTTTTGTTTGTTTGTTTTTTGTTTTTTTGAGAGGTTTTTGCTATAGGGTGCATGTGCTTGCCACACAGACAGAGAGAGACAGAGAGACAGAAAGCAAGAAATCACCCCCACCAGGGAGGATGGCCATGCCGCAATCCCTTCTCCTCGTTCTCCTCTCGGGATCTTGGGCACGCACGCACACGCGCCCGGCATGAGTTTTAAGCCACCGGGTCCGGGACGCGAACTGTGGTCCCCAGGTTCAAGTTTAATAGAAACTACAAAAAGATCAATGGGCTGGTATCCCACTGTGGTACGTCATACACATCACATGACCTGCTCCACAATACAACTCAGGCCATTCCCACCAATGAAAATAAAGTGTGGTTGGCCTCCCTAACCCACATTGGAAAGGTCTATCGTGGCCCACACATCTTGGCTGAAAAAAATACAAAAGAGGTCTTGTTCTCATGGCTGCCCACTGCAGCCCAGCACTACAGTGGTCCAGTGCTCACTTCTGCTTGGAGAAATATTTGCTCTTTTGGACATTGAGCTTGATGGTATCACTGCCAGGCTTCCAGCCAGCTAGGCATACCTCCCCATGGTTGTCGGTGAACCAGAAGGCCTCAGCTAGTCTCAGAGTCTCATCCATAGAGTGGCCAACAGGGAAGTCACTTGTGGTCTGCCGAAGGATGCCCTTATCATCAGTAATAGAAAGGCCTCTGAAGGAAATGCCTTCATCAGCCTTTAGGACCCCATAATCCTGAGCAATGGTGCACTTGGAATCTGATACCAAGGGAATGTTCATGGGTCCTAGTTCTCCTTGCTTCTTGGGTGTGTTCACAGAAGTGAGAATCCACAGAAGCACCAATCATTTGGCAGTTGAGTCTTTTTATTCTTCTGCCCTATCACTGAAAGCAGTGATCTCCATGGGGCAAACAAAAGTGAAGCCATGAGGGTAAAAGAAAAACAAAACATATTTTCCTTTGTAGTTGGTTAGGCTGATATCTTTGAACTGACCATGGGGCATAACAGCTGTGGCTTTGAAGTTAGGAGCAAGGTGCCCAATTTTGGCATTTTCTGAAAATATTTTGCTGTCAACAGCTTCGAAGTCCCAGAGATGGACACAACCAAGGTCAGCCAGGAAGAGGACATAGGCTTTTTTTCTGTTTTTCTATGCGAAAATGTATCACAAGTTTTCCCATAACCCAATATGTGAGAACAGTTCTGTTTCTTCTTTATGAAGAGCACTGTTAAGCAATGCAAAGAGGGCCTACTAAGAGTTATCTGTTTATAAATGATAGGTCTTTTTTTTTTTTAAAGAATTATTTATTGGAAACCAGCAGTTAGCGTAATGGCTATGTCGCTGGACTCCCACGTAATCAACCGTGGTTCGCGTCCCGGACCTGATGGCTTAAAACTCACGCTGGGCACATGTGCGTGTGTGCCCAAGATCCCGAGAGGAGAATGGAGGAGAAGGGATAGCGGCGTGACCATCCCCCCAGGGTGATTTCTTGCTTTCTGTCTCTATGTCTCTCTCTGTCTGGTGAGCTCACGCGCCCAAAAAAAACTCTAAAAAAAAAAAAAAAAAAAAAAAGAATTATTTATTTATTTATTTAATTTATTTATTTGATTTGACCAGAGAGGAAGGGAAGGGAAAGGGAGAAAGCAAGCCATCAGGTCTGAGACTCAAACTGTGGTTGGCCATGTGGGAATCTAGCACCCTTCACCATGCCACCTGCTGGCTGCAATGATAGGTCTCTTCAAGTGGTACTAGGTTAAACTCTAATGAACATAATAAACCTGGATTGAACACTGTTCCAATGGCCTGTCATCACTAATCTCCTCTATGTTCCCTTTGAAGGCTTGGCCGTCTTTAAAGAAAAGCTCAGTTACAAATCACAGCACACTGTAATGAGATGTATATATTTATCCTCCACAGGTGAACTCAAGGTTAATCATAAACACTTTGAAGAAGCTTTCAAGAAAGTAAAGCCATCTATATCCAAAAAGGTAAGAAATGATTTAAGATATGTAGAGCATGGGGCCAGCAGGTGGCATAGTGGTTAAGGCACTGGACTCCTGCATGGTCGACTACAGTTCAAGTCTTGGTCGACTACAGTTCAAGTCTTGGACCCGTCATCTTGAAACATGCCAGGCGTGTGTACATGTGTGCCCAAAATCCCGAAAGCAGAATGGAGGAGAAGAATTGAGACGTGGCTGTCCTTTCAGGGAGTGATTTCTTGCTTTCTGTCTGTCTCTGTCTGTCTGATGAGTGCATGTACCCCATACCAAAAATTTCCAAAAAGAAAGAAAGGAAGGAATGAAGGAAGGAAGGAAGAAAGAGAGAGAGAGAGAAATACATGGGACCAGCAGTTGGCATAATGGCTATGTCACTGGACTCCCATGTAGTTGACCGCAGTCCGAGTCACAGACCTGGTGGCTTAAACTCTCGCCGTGTGTGTGTGTGTGTGTGTGTGTGTGTGTGTGTGTGTGCATGCGCATTTCTAAGATCCCAAGAGGAGAATGGAGGAGAAGGGATTATGGCATGGCCATTCCCCCTGAGTGGTGATTTCTCACTTTCTAGCTCTCTGTCTCTCTCTCTGTCTTTCTGGCAAGCGCACACACCCTATAGCAAAACCTCTCAAAAAAAGATGTAGAGCAAGCCAGCTGGTGGTGTGGTGGTTAAGGCAGCTGGATCCCACTTGACCAACCTCACAGTTAGAGTCCTGGACCAAAAGCTTGAGAAACACATTGGGCAACACATCAGGCATGTATGTGTGTATGCCCAAAATCCCAAGAGAAGAATGGCAGAAAAGGGACTGTGGTACCCCTCAAGGGTACTTTCTCTCTGTCTGTCTCTGGTAAGCACATGTACGCTATAGCAAAAATTTTAAAAACATATAATATATGTAAAAAAATGATACTAGAATATGAATTGGAAAACTTTTTAAGTTTACTCATTTACTTGCTTTTGTAAGAGATAGAGGAAAAAGAGGTAGACAGGCACCCTCAATAGGGTCTTGATGCCATAGTCGTCCCCTAGCCCTGAAGCCAACTAGGGTAACAACAGAAATGCTCATGGGCATGCCCAACATGCCAAGACAGACCTTGAAGGTGAACCCAGAGCCTCCCCCTGAGTCTTCAGCATCACACAGTAGCACTCCCACCACCTTTGCCACTGTGGCTGTGCCGTGAAACTCTTGTTTTATAGATTGTTTCATATACTGTTTATGCTTCCTGAAAGAAATTGCATGTTACATTTTAACCTGAAAACGAATAAAACAATTGCCTTTGTGAAGGTGTTCTTGAGAGATTTTATTTCTGCATGTTTCTTAGAAATTGGACAACGGGGGGCTAGCGGGTGGTGTGGTGGTTAAGGGTGCTGGACTCCCATATGGCCAACCACGGTTCAAGTTCTAGACCTAGTGGCTTGCTTTCTCACTTTCTCTCTCTCTCTCTCTCACTCTCTTACTCTGCCCCTCTCTGGTCATATTAAAATAAATAAATAAAGTTAAATAAAATAGCTCTTTTTTAGAAAAACAAATTGGAGAACAGTTCTAGGTCCTCTAACAGCTACTTATTCAGAAAGTCCTGTTGTGTCTTATTCCTACAGTCTCAACATATTGAATCAGTCTCATTTAAGTATCATTTGACCTACTCCATCCTTTTTGACAAATTCATTTTTTTTTTAATCTTTCTAGATAAAAAACTAGGCTGTACCCAAACTAAGCCATATGGACTTACCCATACATTTCAGGGGAGTAAAAATACACCTTCACCACAAGGTAGAAGGTAGAGGGTAAAATGGATGCCGTTAGATGAAGGGAGGTTATTCTGACACTTACAGAGTGAGTTGGCAGAGATATATCCAATGCTAAGAAATATTTGAATTGGGTACCGGTCATGGTGAATTTTGTTCACATGGGTACCACACTGTTTCCAGACTCCTGGAAGTTTCATATGCTTTAGCTGTGAGGACCTGTTTACTGACTGTGTTAAAACTGCCTCTCAATCATTAGCCCTTGGGGCCAGCAGGTGGTGTGGTGGTTAGGGCATTAGACTCCCACATGGCCCACCACAGTTTGAGTCCCGCACCAAGTGGCTTGAAAATTACACCAGGCATGTGTGCATGCATGCCCGAAATCCCAGGAGAATAGAGAAGGGTTTGCATCTTGGCCACCTCCTCTGGAGGGTGATTTCTCACTTTCCCTCTGGCTCTCTCTAGTGACTGCACATGCCTTTTGGCAAAAACCTTAAAAAAATAAAGAAGTCAGGGGAACCAGCAGTTAGTGTAATGGCTATGTCGCTGGACTCCCACGTAGTCAACCGCGGTTCGTGTCCCGGACCCGGTGGCTTAAAAAACTCACGCCGGGCGCGTGTGCGTGCGTGCCCAAGATCCCGAGAGGAGAATGGAGGAGAAGGGATTGCGGCGTGACCATCCCCCCTGGTGGGTGATTTCTCGCTTTCTGTCTCTATGTCTCTCCCTCTGTCTGTCTGGCGAGCGCACGTGCCCTACAGTGAAAAAAAATCTCTCCAAAAAAAAAAAAAAGTCAGTAACTGTTTATTACCCTAGATTCAACATTTCTTATTTTGGTTGCAGATCGAAAACTCTAAGTCAGCATCTAAAACAGTTGCTTGAAATGAGTGGCTATTTCAGTACCACCAGTCTTGAACTCCATGTTCTAAGTTAGCTAACTGTCTAACACTTTTTTTAAGAGGTTTTTGCCTTAGGGCACACGTGTTCGTGAGAGAGACAGAGACACTGAGAAGGAAAATGAGAAACCTCCGGAGGGGGTGGCCATGCTGCAATCCCTTCTCTTCCATTCTCCTCCTGGGGTTTTGGGCATGCATACACATATGCACAAGCCACTGGTTCCAGGACCTGCACCGTGGTCGGCCATGTAGGAGTTCAGTGATGGAATCACACACCATTGGCTGGTCCCACCATCTAGTGCTTTTAACAAAATAAATGAAAGGTCAAGGTGTTTGGACTAGCAGGGTATTTTAGGCACACAACTTTTTCAGCTAGAGTTAAGAAAGAATCTGCTGAACTGAGCTGAGTCTTTCAGCAGGTTTGGAGAAATAATATTCTGCCCTAATCTCTCAGGCATTTTTGTACACCAGAGAAAATGTTTTTATTTTACTGAACATCTTTGAATAAAATAGTCTTATTAAAGTCAGAAAAGAGTTTTGTAATGAATATTATTGGCTATTTTAGTTTTGTTTTGTCTTTTTTTTAATTATTTTATTTGACTTATTTATTCTTCTTATTATTTTAATTTGATCAGAGAGAGACAGAAGGAAAGAGAGAAAGCAATCTGCCAGATCTGGGACTTGAACCACAGACAGCCACTGGGCGTCTAGCATCTTTGACCATCGTACCTCTTGCCAGCCCCAGCCATTTTAATTTTGATCAGCACATTTTGACTTTGATCAAAATGTATCTCCTAGAGGTTTAGTTGTTTACAAAAAATTTTTAATTAAAGACTGATTTTTAGATTTTTCAAGTATTAGGACACATATTAGCATAACTTCATATTTGCCACTCTCACCCTCTAACCTTTTTTTTTTCTTTTGGAGATGTTTTTGCTATAGGGCGCGTGCGCTCTCCAGACAGAGAGAGACATAGAGACAGAAAGCGAGAAATCACTCCCCAGAGGGGAATGGCCACACCGCAATCCCTTCTCCTCCATTCTCCTCTCGGGATCTTGGGCACGCACGCACACGCACCCAGCGTGAGTTTAAGCTATCAGGTTCAGGACTCGAATTGCAGTTAACTACATGGGAGTCCAGCAACATAGCCATTACGCCATCTGCTGGTGCCAATCCTCTAACCTTTTTTAAATTGCAATTTATAATTTAATGCACAAGCTAAAGTGTACATGAGTCTTGACAAACGTGACCAGCATCACAGTAAAGATACAGAACATTTTCATCACTTCAGAAAGTTCCCTGCATTAATTTCTAGTCATCCTTTCCCAACACTCATTTCAGGTAACCACTTATAATGATTTCTGTCACCATACTCTAATTTTGCCGGTTCCAGAACTTTATGTAAATGAAATTATAAAGCATATACTCATTTGTATTTTGGTTATTCGCTCAGCATAATGTTTTGTTGTTTTAATTTGCGATAGAGATCTCATGTGTGCTTGAGGGCTGAGAACTGCCCACAGGGTCTGGTTGCCCAGCGATCCCCTTCCTCCAGACCTCCTGCTTGCTCAGCTTGCTCCAGGTTGATTGGACCAGGGAAGCAGTCAACCATGTGGCTTCCAACACTGCTGTCTAGCATGATTTGGACTGTGCCGCGGAGTCTGATCATTTTTTGTTTGTTTGTTTTAGTTTTTTGCCATAGGGTGTGTGAGCTCACCAGATAAAGACAGAGAAAGACAGAAGGAAACAGTGAGAAGGAAAATGGGAAATCACCCTACTGGGAGGGATGGCCACACCACAATTCCTTCTTTTAGGATGTTGGGCACATGCACATACACACCTGGCATCAGCCATGTGGGAGTCCAGCACTCTAACCACCTGGTGGCCTGCTCACAGTGTTTTGAGATTCACCCATGTTCTATTTTTAGTGGTTTGGTCCCTCTTGCTAAGTAGTATGCCGTCACGTGAGCATGCTTTAGTTTGCTTCCCCTTTCTCTTGGTGATCGTGTGCACGTGTGCGCCTCTATGAAAAAAGCTGCTCTGGGCATTTTATGTACACACACCTACATGTATAAACACATATTGGTGTGAACGTGTGTTTTATTTCTTCCAAGCAAATAACTGGAAAAGGAATTGCCAGATCATATGGTAGTTGTATATTCAACTTTATAAGAAATAGACACCGTGTTTTCCAAAGTGGCTATAGCATTTTGTATTTTATTTTCATTTTTAGAGTTCTAGTTGTTTTACTTTTTCATCAATACTTGATTATCGGGACCAGCAGTTAGTGTAATGGCTATGTTGCTGGACTCCCACGTGGTCGACCGCGGTTGGCATCCCGGACCCAGTGGCTTAAAACTTACTCCGGGCCCGTGTGCGTGCGTGCCCAAGATCCCAGGAGGAAAACAGAGGAGAAGGGATTGTGGCATGGCCATCCCCCTGGGGGATGATTTCTCCTTTTCTATCTCTCTGTCTCTCTCTGTCTGGTGAGCGCATGCGCCCTATAGCAAAAACCTCTTCAAAAAAAAAAACTTGTAGGGACCAGCAGTTCGCTTAATGGCTGTGTCCCTGGACTCCCATGTAGTCGACTGCAGTTCGAGTCCTGGACCCAGTGGCTTAAACTTACACCGGGCACGTGTGCGTGTGTGCCCAAGATCCTGAGAGGATAATGGAGGAGAAGGGATTGCGGCATGGTCATCCCCCCTGGGGGGTGATTTTTCGCTTTCTGTCTCTCTGTCTGTCTCTGTCTGTCTGGCGAGTGCATGCGCCCTATAGCAGAAAACCTCTCCAAAAAAAAAAAAAAAACTTGATTATCATCAGTCTTTGGTTTTAGCCATTCTACTAAATGTAAAATAGTATCCCATTGTAATTTAAATTTGCATTTCTGTGATATAATCGTTTTCCATATTTTCGTGGTCTTTGGTCATTTAACTTTCTTCTTTTATGTTGTCATCTTTTACTCTTTAAAAAAAAAAAAAAAAACTTGAGTTGTTTATCTCCCTTTCTCTAAATACAGTAGCATTCTGAGGTCAGGGTCTTAAGACTTCAGTTTATGGGACCAGCAGCTAGCGTAATGGCTATGTCGCTGGATTCCCATGTAGTTGACCACGGTTCGCGTCCCAGACCCGGTGGCTTAAAACTCACACCAGGCGCGTGTGCGTGCGTGCCCAAGATCCCGAGAGGAGAATGGAGGAGAAGGGATTGTGGTGTGGCCATCCCCCTGGGGGGGTGATTTCTCACTTTCTGTCTCTCTATCTGTCTCTGTCTATCTGGCGAGCGCATGCGCCCTATAGCAAAAACATCTCAAAAAAAAAAGACTTCAGCTTATGAGTTTAAGTGAGACCCCATTCATCCTATAGCACACTGTGATTAGGCTATAATCTGTTTTCTTTCTTTTTTAAAAAAGCATTATTTATTCAATTCCATTTATGATTATGATTACTAATTATTAATTTGACCAGAGAGAGACAGAGAAAGGAAAAGGGAGAAAGCAAGCCACCAGATCCAGGACTCAAACCATGGTTGGCCATGTGGGAATCCAGCGCCCTTAACCACTATGCCACTTGCTGGCCTAACTATAACCTGTTTTCTTCCCTCTTCTCAGGATCAAGTGATGTATGAAGCTCTACAGCAGTCCCTGTGCCGATGACATCTCCAGCTACCCCCGTGGGGGAGTTCTGTACATCTAGCCAGCAGAGAAGCCCACACGTCTAAGATGTCCACTCAGCTTGATACACATGTGGTCTCATGTAAGCATTTATTTTCCAACTATGAGACCAAATTGGCACTGAAAATTCATCTGGCCAGCCCATATGAAAATGATCTATTTACTTTTTTTAAGAGAAAAACTTTTTTAACTTCTTTAATAAATTACTTTTTTCAAATAAAATTTTTATTTTGAACAATCTTGACCATAGAGAAGAGTTATGAAGAACTTTTTTCCCCTGCACCATCTGATAATAAATGACTAACCTGAGACCCACATCACTTCCTAATGCTTTCATGTGTTTTACCTACGCATCAGATATCCTCCTACACAGCCAACCATCAAAATCAGGAAGTTCGGGGGCAGTGGGTAGTGTGGTTAAGACACTGGAGTCCCACCTGGCTGACTGCGATTGGAGTCACGAACCCATAGGCTTGAAACTCATGCCAGATGCATATACATCGTGCCAAAGATCCCAAGAAGGGAATGGAGGAGAAGGGATTGTGGCATGGCCATCCCCCCAGAGGCTGATTTCTCACTCTCACTTACTGCCTCTCTCAGTCTGCCAAGTGCACATGCCCTGTAGCAAAAATCTCTCTTAAAACAAAAAGAAAAGAAAATCAGGAAGTTAACATTAGTACGATGCTCTACTCAGTGTTTCTCCTTTTGCTCTAATAATGTCTTTCATAGCTGAAGGATCCAGTTTATGATTAGCCATTGAAAGTAGCCATTGCTGCGTCCCTTTAGTCTCCTGAAAATCTGGAACAGTTTCTCAGCTTGACTTTGAATACTTTTGCAAGTTATAGGCCAAGTTAATTTGTGTGGAGTGCCTTCAACGTGTGTTTGTCTCGTACTTCCTCGTGGCAAGACTCAAGCATCTCTGGCAGAATTATCACAAAGGGTCACTGTATTCTTTGCATGCCGTCGGGTGGCACACAGTTTTTGGATTTGCTCCATTTCTGATGGTGTTCACATTGATCACTTGATGAGGGTGTTCTGCCAGGCTTCTTAGACCATAACTGTCTTTTTTTCCCTTTGTAATGTATATGTATTTTGTGGGGAGATACTTTAGCTGTCATTATTTGTTCAAATTGTCTCAGATTTGGTGCTAACTGCTGCCCTCTCTGTCTCCTTGATGAGTCCCTTGCTGATACTTTCTGAAGGATTTTAATGTGTGTTGTATTTAATGTGAACTCACCACTTACATGTTGTTCACAATAATTCCGAGGCTGTATAGAGATAGGCCTGGTTACCTACTTATATTTCTTTCAAAATTTTTACTCCACTTCACTCTAAATGTTTTAGGCTCTTTTTTTTCTTTATTCATGATGAACCAGATGTATATACACATGAGGGGAGAGAGAGAGATGAGTACCCTGCACAGAGTCTGGTCATGCTGCAATCCTTGTCCTCCAGCCCCCCACCCACAGAATTATGGGCATGTGCCCAGTGTGGAATCTGGCGGCTTCCTCTTCTTCTTCTTTCTTCTTTCTTCT
>NW_006160046.1:0-5958 GCF_000334495.1 Tupaia belangeri chinensis
AGAGAGACAGAAAGCAAGAAATCACCACACATGCCCCCCCCACCCCTGATGGGGAATGGCCACACTGCAATCCCTTCTCCATTCTCCTCTCAGGATCTTGGGCATGCATGCACACGCACCCGGCATGAATTTAAGCCACAGGGTCAGGACTCGAATCACGATTGACTATATGGGAGTCCAGTGACATAGCCATTACGCTAACTACTGGTCCCTAGCCAACTGGTTTTTGATAGGCGGCATCACAATTCACTGGGGGAAACAAAATCTCTTCAACAAACTGTGCGGGACAAATTGGGTATGCATCTTCAGAAAGATGGAATCTTTCACCACTAACAAAAATCAACTCCAAATGGACTAAAGATCTAAACCTAAACCTCAAACTATAAAACTACTTGTGCAGAACACTAAGGAAACTCTTGGAGGCAATAGAGTACGGAATGACTTCTACTTTTTAAAAAGACCCCTAAAGCACAGACAGTCATTAATCCCAAAAATAGTCAAGTGGAGTTACATCAGATTAAAAAGCTTCTGCATAGCAAAAGAAACAATAATAGAGTGCATAGACAGCACTCGGAATAGAAGAATATATTTAAAAACTATGCTAAAATAAAGGACTGATAGCTAGAATATACAGGGAACACAAACAGTTTCTTTGAAAAAAAAAATCAGTCCAATTAAAGATGGATAAATGAGCTGAACAGACAACTTTCAAAGAAAGACAAACAAATGACAAAAAAGCATATGAAAAAATGCTCAACACAATCCTCAATTATTATAAAGGAGATGCAAATCAAAACCACAACTAGATATCACCTAAGCACAGTCAAAATGGCTGATATTAAAAAAAATAAATAAATAATGTTAAGTGCTGGTGAAGCAGTGGTGAAGGAGGAACACCCTACAGTGCTGGTGGGAATGTAAATTAGTACAAGCACGATGGAAAACAATATGATGGTCCCTCAAAGATCTATAAATAGTAATCCTATACCCAGCAAATTTCACTCCTGGGTATCTACTTAAAGAACATGAAAATGCTCAGTCAAAATAGCACTTGCTTATCCATACTTATTTGCATAATTACCACAATTGCTAAGACATGGAACCAACCCCAAAAGTCCACAAACAGATGAATAGATTGAAAACGTATCAAACACATACACTACAGAATACTATTCAGCCATGAGTAATATTGCCAAAACAAGAAGATCTTGGCATTTGATAGAAAGTGAGCAAATATGGAAGATCTACTGCTGGGTGAAGCAAGCAGACTATGAAAGAAAGACATTTTATGTTTCACTCAATATATACCAAATGTCCATATTCTACAGCAGAATTTGAAATATTGGAAGACATGAAAGCTTGGAGAGTAATGATGACACTGGAGACAGTGCAGGAGGAGAGTGGAAAATGGACGAGGGCAAGGGGAGAATAAAGGGGAATAAGAAAGAAGCGAAACATTTAATGGAACTCAAAATGGAAAGAAATTGGTTAAGTATAACGTATATGGTCATATCTTTGACTGAAAGAACATAGAGTGCATTTATAATGGAAAAATTCATTTGGTATGCTGTAATTATACACAGTGATTGGATGTAAATATAATAATAATAGTAATGAAAAATTTCATAGAAAATGTATATTATAAAAAAGCCTGTGCAAGGATTCCATTATTTTATTGCACTAAAATACACTCAACGTGTTGTTACAACACGGATTAAGATGTAGTTTGAGGCACTGAGATGAATAACACATTAACTCAAAAAGAGCCCCTATCACAGCAACATGAATTTGGCTAAAACTGAAGCTAGAACCAACATCAAACTTAGGGCGAAGCTTGGTCGAAAGAATGGTGAAGCCATTGAAGTTCCACAAAAATTTTATGGAGACTGTCCCCCAAAGAAATCAGTGGTTTACAGATGGATAACTTCTTTTAAGAATGTATAAAACCATGTTGGGACCAGCAGTTAGCGTAATGGCTATGTCGCTGGACTCCAATGTAGTCAACCGCAGTTCACGTCCTGGACCCGGTGGCTTAAAACACATGCTGGGCGCGTGTGCATGCGTGCCCAAGATCCCAAGAGGAGAATGGAGGAGAAGGGATTGCGGCATGGCCATGCCCCTGGGGGGTGATTTCTTGCTTTCTGTCTGTCTGTCTCTGTCTGTCTGGCGAGAGCACGTGACCTATAGCAAAACCTCTCCAAGAAAAAAATAAAAGAATGTATAAAACCATGTTCAAGGTGAAGCCTCTGCAAAGGTAAACCATCTACATGAACTTGCCAAAACCAAAGAAACGAAACAAAATACAAACAAACAAAAAATGTATCTGGCTTGTGCCCTAGCTAAATGGAAGTTTCAAATAAGTTGGGTTAAGATCCTGAAGGATTTCTTCAAAAAACCGTAACAGGAGACAACACTTGACTTTGCTAGTTTAACTCTGGGACAAGCACAAAGTAATAGCTGTCAAGAAGTGAAAGTGGCCCAGTGAACAAAACTAGACTGGTCAAAAGCAAAGACGCTCAAAGTATTATGCCTGTTGACTTTGTGGAGCACAAAAAATAATAGCATCTGATCATTATAAGAATATTTTGAGAAAATTAGCTGAAAACTTTGCAGAAAAATAGCTGAGAAAGCTTTACCAGTCTACTTTACTGCTATAATAGTCTCACCTCAAGAAAAAGACAATTTTGTGATCTTTTCAATGAATGGGAAATAACTAGGTATCTACTTTACAGTCTTGATTTGGTTCCTTCTGACTTATTTTGTTTCCTAATCTTAAAAACAAATGAACAGAAAAACTTTAAAAAGCACATTTTTTTCTTCAATTCATAATGTAAAAAAGACTGCGCTGAAATTATTAAATTCCCAGAACTTTCACCTATTTGGGGATTGACTAAGTAGCTGGTACAACATTTTGATGGGCCTTATTTAGAAATATCAAGTTGAGGGAACCAGCAGTTAGCATAATGGCTATGTTGCTGGACTCCCATGTAGTCGACCGCGGTTCACGTCCTGGACCCAGTGGCTTAGAACTCACACCAGGCACGTGTGCGTGCGTGCCCAAGATCCCGGGAGGAGAATGGAGGAGAAGGGATTGCGGCGTGACCATCCTCCCAGGGGGGTTGATTTCTCACTTTCTGTCTGTCTGTCTCTGTGTGTCTGGCAAGAGCACGTGACCTATAGAAAAAAACTCTCAAAAAAGAGAAAAAAGATATATATACCCCCAGACCCCGACTAATAGCATAAAAAATGAAGAAAAAAGGATTGCCATGTGAACACTCCTTGTTGGGAAAGCTTTTCCCTCTTTCTTTGCCCTGACCCACTTATACCCCCCACCCCAAGCTAATGATTAATCTGCATAGCAATTCTCACCTTCAATCATTCTGTATCTGTTATGTGACTAAAATATAAAATGTCTACCATACTTAAGCTACAAATTGTACCTATTGAATAAATATTTAAGGTTAAACAATTAATGGCAAAATTAACAATCAAAAAGTAATGCTAAAATACTTGTCATTAGCAGAAGTAAAAGCAAGTCATTAATTGTTTTGATAGACTCAGAGAATCAGTTACAGCATTACGGGATTTCTCTTCTGTGCAAGTGGAAAGTAATAACCAATTTCAATTCTTTGCAAAGAGCGTGAAAATAAGGAATGATTGGGAAGGAACCACGTGCGTAGTAATTTGCAATCAAAGTTGGAATATATGATAAATGTCCCAAGTAAAAATAAAATTATCCCAGAAAAATTATATAATGATTGGAAATGTGGTTTCTCTTAGTCTAATCACCTTTACTTTACCAACTTCATAATAAAATATGGTAGACATCTGAAATAGAGTAGAAGCATTGTTTAGAGAGAAGGAAAGGCATGGCATGGATTAGAAAACAGGAAAGGATGAAAAATGAACCAGAAAGGGAGAAAATGAATGTGAGAAATATCCATAAGAAAAATAAAAAAAGAAGAAATATTACACTTCAGTGAAAGAGAGCTGAGGTATAATATGTAAGGGGAAAAGATGGGGAATGTTAAAGACACCAAGAAATCAGACATTGGAAAGTTATTTGGAAAGGGAGGATTGTCAGAGAAAATTACCATTTTCTTTCAGGAGTTCTTCTGAAAAAAAGAAAATAAAAGCAAGATAAACATGTGAAACTCATCACCTTAAAATAATTTGAAAATATTGAAAAATACAAATTAAAACTCTCAGGATCCAGACACACACATACACACACACATACACACACACAGTGGTTGAAATGTTATTTTATTCTAGTCTGCTGGAAATGAGACAGGGAAGAGAAGAAGAAATTTATTTAAAAGATACCCTAGGAATATTAATTGGGGTGAGTGATTAACTTAGTAAAATGTTCTTAGTTTGTTTTTGAAACCATAGCAATAAGAACCGAGATTATATACTTAATGGGAGGGAAAGAACATATTAAATATAAAAACATCAAATATGAAAAGCCTAAATAATTCAAAAAGGAACTATCTTCAATATGTTCTTCATTTTCCACTAAATTCATGATAATGCCAATTTTCATTATTGTGGTGTCAATGTTGTATTAAAATAGAAGAAATACCGAGTTAGTATCAAATGACTGCTCCTGGAGCAAATAAAGGACTATTTTCTTTCAAATTGATAGTAACATTTACACCAGCAATACATTCCTTTTTTTTAAGTGTGCACCTATGACAACTTCTGGAAGACAGAAGCCAATGCTTGTAGGTAATAAAGGATAAGGAACAAAGAAGAGGGTGTAGAGAAGAATGGAAATGGTTGAGAAGAAAGTGAAGAGGACTTGGTATAGAAGAAGTCCAGGAACCATAATATGGGGAGGGAAAGTGCACAGGAAAAGAGGGAACATTCAAGGGAAGACATGCAAGTGAGAAAGCAGGAAATGACAAAGGGAAAAAGGCAACATGGTGCAGCAATAAAGATTGTCAGAGACTATTTACGATGTGTTTCCTGAGGTTCTTCAGAAAAATCAAATGGAAAGATCAATGGAAATATAAGGGAAATATACTTGCAGAAAATTCAGACTTGTCCAATAATGAGCATGCAAAGTTAAAATTAATAGTGATTCCATGACAATGCACACACAGTGGAGGAAAGATCACTTTTGTTATAAAGAATAGACCATTAAAAAGAAATGGGGAGATGAGGAAGAGTGAGTTTACTTCAGTCAACATAATTTTAGGAATATTGGTCTGGTAATAACCTAATAAAAACGTTCCTTTTATATTATTTATACTTTTACTATTTTATTTTGAAAACTTTAACATAACCTTCAATGTTCCCCTAAATATATAATGCCCATTTTCATTCTTGTAGTATGAATGCTGTATTAAGTCATCAGAAACACTGAGTTAGAGAGCCCAGAAACCACTGTTCCAGGAGCAAATGGCAGGGTTAAGTTCTTCCAAGATGATGGTCATATTAACACCAATGAATCAATACATAACCATTTTTTTTACATATTTCTATTATAAAAATCTACGAGACAGAATAATTCAATATTTGCCAGTAAGGAGGGACAAAGAATGAAAAAAGAAGAAAGAGAGAATTGAAAATATAGGAAAACAAAAGTGGAGAGAACTTAATATGGGGGAAATCTCGTAGTAGATGTGTGGAAAGAGAGTAGACATAAAGGAGGAGAGAGAATCAAGGGATTGCATGTAAGTGAGGAAGCAGGAAAAATTATGGGGAAAAGGCATCGTTGATGCCCCTAGAGGTCACATTTGTACCAATAAATCAACACGTTACTTTGTTCTGTATCTACTTCTATGACAAACATGTAAAATTCAGAAGTATGTCTAAGGAAGGAAGGACAAGGAATGAAAAGAAGAAAGAGGAAAAAATTAAAAGGGTAGGGAAACAGAAGCAATGAGAATTTAATATGGAGAAAGTCCAGGAATCAGAAAGTTCAGAGGGAGAATAGACAGTAAGGAGAAG
>NW_006160046.1:9074-10309 GCF_000334495.1 Tupaia belangeri chinensis
CTATAGCAAATTATAAAATAATAATAATAATAATAATAATAATAAATAAAATTAAATAAATATTTAAAAAGAAGAGAGAAAGGAACCAAATAAATCATATTAGAAATGAAACAGACAATATTACAACAGACAAAAGAGATATAGAATTTATCCTTAGGAAATTCTATGAGTAACTAGATGACTACAAACAACAAAAAATCTGGATGAAATGGACAAATTTCTGGACACATATAAACTATCAAGTATGAATCAAGAAGACATAGAAAGGGAACCAGCAGTTAGCGTAATGGCTGTGTCGCTGGACTCCCACGTAGTCGACTGTGGTTCGCGTCTAGGACCCGGACGCGGTGGCTTGAAACCTACGCCGGGCACGTGTGCGTGCATGCCCAAGATCCCGAGAGGAGAACAGAGAAGGGATTGTGGCCATCCCCCATGGAAGGTGATTTTTCGCTTTCTGTCTGTCTGGTGAACGCACGTGCCCTATAGCGAAAATCTCTCCAAAAAAAAAAAGAAGACGACATAGAAAGTTTGAATAAATCCATATAATGCAATAAAATTGAATCAACAATAAAAAATCTCCCAACAAAGCCCAGGTCCTGATGGCTTCGCATCTGAATTCTACTAAACTTTTAAAGAAAAGTTAACATCAAGTCTTCTAAAGATTCAAAAGCAAGGAACCTTTTCAAATCAATTTATGAAGCCTACATCACCAACACCCCCAAAAGAGACAAGGACATAAGAAAAAAGAAAAACTACACACCACTATCTCTGATGACTATAGATGCAAAGATCCTCAACCAGATACTAGCAAATCTTACCCAACAACATATTAAAAAAAGATTATACACCACAACCAGATAGGCTTTATTCCAGGGTTGCAAGGGTATTTCAACATACACAAAATTATAAATGTAAAACACCATATTAACAGAAAGAAGATAAAAACTATATGATCATTTCAATTAGTGCAGAAAACATTCTATAAACTACAATATTCCTCCATGATTAAGACTCTTAGCAAAGTCAGCATCGAAGGAGCATTGCTCAACACTATGAAAACTGTCTATGAAAAACACATAGTTAACATTATACTGAATGGGGGAAAACTGAAAGTTTTTCCACTAAAAACTACAACAAGGCAAGGTTGCCCACTTTGTCCACTCCTTTTCAATATAGTACTGGAAACCCTTGCTCATGCAACCAGACAAGAGACTAAACTAAAAAGCATTCAAATA
>NW_006160046.1:10326-10998 GCF_000334495.1 Tupaia belangeri chinensis
GAAGAGAAAATATCTCTATTTGCAGATGACATGATTATGTATAAAGAAATCCAAAAGAATCTGCAAATAATCTCCTGAAAGTGATAAATGAATACAGCAAATTGGCAGGATACAAAATCAACATACAAAATCTATAGCATTTCTATATATGAATAACAAGCAGACCGAGGTAGAACTGCAGAGAGTAATCTAGTTACCACAAAAAGTTTTAAGATAACTAGGAACAAATCTAACCAAAGACGTCAAAGACTGCTGCAAGGAAAACTATAAAAATCTTAAAAACAGAAATTAAGGTCACACAAAGTGGAAAAAATCTCATCTTCTTGGATTGAGAAAATTAATATAATAAAAATGATAATTCTAACCAAATTACCAGGGACATCCTTCCTGAAAAAAAAAAATCTTAGAATTTGTCTGGAATTATAAAAAACACTACATATTGCTCAAGCAATAATGTACAAGAAGAGTGGAGTGGAGTTCATCTTATTCTTTGCCCACATAATATACTAAAAAAGCTGTGATAATTAAAACAGCATAATACTGGCATAAAAACAGGCATCTAGGCCAATGGAACAGAATAGAAATCCTGGAAATAAACCCCAGAATATATAGACAACAGAGGTTTTTTTGTTTGTTTGTTTGTTTTGGGGGGGGTTTTTCTTTTAGGGGGAT
>NW_006160046.1:11307-42333 GCF_000334495.1 Tupaia belangeri chinensis
ACGTTCACCACTAACAAAAATCAACTCCAAATGGATTAAAGATCTAAACCTAAACCTCAAACTATAAAACTACCTGTGCAGACCACCAAGGAAACTCTTGGAGACAATGGAGTATGGAACGACCTCTACTTTTTAAAAAGACCCCTAAAGCACAGTCAATAATGCCAAAAATAGACAAGTGGAGTTACATCAGATTAAAAAGCTTCTGCATAGCAAAAGAAAAAAAAACAATCAGCCCAATCAAAGGTAGGCAAATGAGCTGAACAGACAACTCTCAAAGGAGGACATACATATGATCAAAAATCATATGAAAAAATGCTCAACATAATCCTCAATTATTATAAAGGAGATGCAAATCAAAACCACAATGAGGTATCACCTCACCAGTCAAAATGGCTAATATTAAAAAATAAATAAATAATGATAGGTGCTGGTGAAGCAGTGGTGAAGGAGGAACACTCTACAGTGCTGGTGGGAATGTAAATTAATACAAGCACGATGGAAAACAATATGATGGTCCCTCAAAGATCTATAAATAGTAATACTATACCCAGCAAATTTCACTCCTGGGTATCAACTTAAAGAACAGGTAAATGCTCAGTCAAAATAGCACTTGCTTATCCACACTTAGGGTTCTACTTAGAGAAATCTAACAATGGCGCAAATCGTAACCCCTGTATGCCACTTGAAAAAGATATATATACCCCTAGGGACCAGCAATTAGCATAATGGCTATGTCACTGGACTCCCATGTAGACGACTGTGGTTTGAAACCCTTCTGCCTGTCTCTCTCTGGTCAGCGCCGGATGCACGTGTGTGCCTGAGATCCCGAGAGAAGAATGGAGGAGAAGGGATTGTGGCGTGGCCATCCCCCATGGGGGGTGATTTCTCGCTTTCTGTCTCTCTGTCTCTCTCTGTCTGTCTGGCAAGTGCACGCACCCTATAGAAAAAAACTCTCAAAAAAAAAAAGATATATATACCTCCAGACCCCCCACTAATATCATAAAAAATGGAGAAAAAAAGGATTGCCATGTGACCACTTGTTGTTGGGAAAGCTTTTCCCTCTTTCTTAGCCTACCAAGGACACTTGCCCTGACCTACTTACACCCCCCAAGCCTATGATTAATCTGCATAGCAATTTTCACCTTCAATCATTCTGTATCTGTTATGTGACTAAAATATAAAATATCTACCATACTTAACCTACAAATTGTACCTATTGAATAAATATTTAAAGTTACACAATTAATAGCAGAATGAGCAGCAGGGAGAAGTATGGAGCTGCCCAGGGAGCATGGAGCTGCAGAAACAATATGACTCATCTCATCTCACACATCTCTGAACTCTCAATTGAAATCCACTGCTCAGACCAGGCACACATGTTCTTTCCAAACTGGGAGCCCTTTGAAATATCCAGTTCCAAAGACAAAAGTGCAGGTTGCTTGTATGAGCATCAGAGAAACAACTACAGAGAGATTGTGGATCTCTTCCTTCCCCTCTGAATGCTCAAAGTTAACTCCCAGAAATTAGGAAAATATGTATAATCCATCAGATGACCAGAAACTACTGCAGTGGCACCAGAAATATGAGAAACCAAGGAAATATCTCTCCCCCAAGGGAAAAGAACAGCCCTTCATCATCCACAGACAATATAATGGCTCTTGTGGAAATGTCAGATAAAGAATTCAGAATATTCATAGTGAGAAAACTAATTGAGATGCAAGAGAAGTGAGACAACAAACTCTAGAAGGTGCAGGAGAAAAGTGAGAACAAGCTCCAGGAGATGAGGAAGTTCTTCCACAATTTGAAATAAAAAATATACACCATAAAAAATAATCAAATGGAGCTGTTAGAGATGAAGGCTATAATACAGGAAATCAAGACCTCCCTCAAAAGTATTAAAAGCAGATTAGACCATGCAGAAGATCAAATCTTGGATGTAAAAGACAAAACCTCTTTCCTAGAAAAGAAATTACTGAAAAGACCAAAAATAACCAAAAAAATGAGAATAATATATGAGAAATACCAGATACCATTAAACATCCAAACATCCATATAATCAGTATCCCAGAAGGTGCAGAAACTAATAAGGGCATTGATAATGTATTCCATGAAATTCTGGAGAAAAACTTTTCAAAATAAATTAAAAACAATTTCAGTCAAGAATTCTATCACAGGAAAGCTAAAGACAGACAGATAGACATACCTGGCATATCTTTCCATATCTTTAATATGTGAAGAAAAGATAAAAACATTCTCAGAAGAACAAAACCAGAAAGAATTTACCAACACCAGACCAGGACCTGGTGGCTTAAACTGATGTCAGGCACGTATGTGTGTGCCCAAAATCCAGAGAGGAGAATAGAGGAAGAGAAGGGATTGTGGCATGGCCATCTCCACCCTGCGGGGTGAGTTCTCACTTTCTGTCTCTCTGTCTCTCCCTGTCTCTCTGGCTAGTGCATGCGCCCTGTAGCAAAAATCTCCCTTCTCTTTGTTAAAAGGGAGACTGGAGAGAGAAAAAATTGTTTCAGAAGAAGACTATAATGCACTTGTTACTAGATTTTTCCTCTGTCCATATTTGTTTTTTGAGTTTTTAGTATCTACCTATTGTTTGAACAGAATCCTACCCTTTATTTTGGCTTTAAGACTTAAGCAAATTTTTCTTAACCTTTTTAAATTTGATTTATTAAAGCTAAAACTATTTTTTAATTAAAAAATTAAAAGGCTAAAAACCAAAAAATTAATAAAAACATACCTATTTAATGACCACAGTAAGCTGTATAGCCTCAGCTAAGTGCTACTTTATAGTATATTCATTGTATTCGTTGAGTTTTAGGCCTAAAGTCAGACATGTGTTCATAGATGTTTTTATCAACCATACTTACTATTGAAAATATTTAGTTTAATTAAGAACTTCTTTGAATCAATAAAATGTGAAAAGAAAAAATATTACACTGATAGTGAGGAAATAAAAAGAGTGACCCCAATATCCTAAGACTTGGTCAATATCACAAACATTTAAGAGGCTGACTAAAAGATGGGAAATTGTTAAATTAAACAATTTTGGCCTAAAATGGCCACTATATCACTATATTCCCAAATTTGAATTCCTATAAATAAGCCAGAATCATAAATATTAGACTGTTTTCCTGAGCTGGTTGCTAAATTATACCTAATCATACTAGCCACACCTAAGTCAATCACAAAAAGCCCATCTTTTGGTCTGTGTGTTCAGTCTGCCATTCATCTGAAAGCAATCCAATTGATTCTTTACCTCACTGCTTCATTTTTAGTTTTGTTCATCATTTCCCCTTTTCTGGAACTTAAATACTGAGTTGACCATAAGGTTAGTCAGAGTTGTCCAGAATTTCAGGGACAACTGCCCAATTTAAATCATGTAAACATTTGCTCAATTAGAACTCTATTAAATTGGATGTTTTATTTTCCTTTTAACATAAAAAATGTAAAAATAAACTGTAAGGTCTGGGGGAAGGGAAAAGAAACATGGTGGAAACATTCCAACCGGCAGAACTTTCCTGTTTTCTGCATCTGGCCCACCATCACCAACGGACTTTCCCGCCCTTCAGCATTAGGTGCACCTGCTAAAGTTGAACAGAAACAGTGAACTTCATTGGCCAGACAAGGACCTGTGGTGACCACCTATTCGACAAGGCCCTTTAAAAACAAGCAGCACCCACTCTGGGCGTGACTCCCTCTGCCTCCAGGCCAAGGCTGAGGGACCTCACCAAGAGTGCAGAATAAATTATGCTGGTTTTAGTAAACCCCAAAACCTGGCTCTGGTATTTTCATTCTTGCTGCCTCTGACCGCCACTGCTCACAAATCAAACCTAACATAAACCACATAATTTATATAGTGGCTTATAAAGCAAGTTATTTAAAGACTCTTAAAGTAGGTATGTCCCTTACTTTAAAATTTTATAACTTTGGAAAATATATAATTAGTCTGTACTTTCTTTTCTTATTTAAAAAGGTTTATATATTTATTTATTTATTGTATTTTTTCCAAGACATCAGGTCAGCCCCTTAATGACCAGGGCACCTGCTGGCCTGTCTATGTTTTCTTGGATTCTATATGGCCTGCATTCATCATAGGGCCAATTATATAAAAAATGTTTTAAAATTTTCTGCATTCTATTTTTCTTTTTTTGAGAGGGTTTTTTGCTATAGTGTGCATGTGCTCCTCACCAGAAAGACAGAGAGAGACAGAGAGAGAGAAGGGGATAAATCCCCCCCCCCCCAGGGGGGGAAGAGGGATGGCCATTCTGCAATCCCTTCTCCATTCTCCTCTGTGATCTTGGGCATGCATACACACATATCCTGTGTGAATTTAAGCCAATAGGTTCAGGACTGGAACTGTGGTTGACTACATGGGAGTCCAGCAACATAGCCATCCGATGCATTCTTTTTTTTAATACTTCTTTTCTTCTTAATGCTTTGGTATTTGTGACTTCTTTGACTAAGGAGAGATAGCTGCTCTCATGGTATAGCTATTTTCTAAAGACAGTAGATTTCACTTGGGAACACAGCTTTCATATGCAAATCGACCATTTCCTTATCTAACAGTCACACACTGAGCCAACATTTTATTTGAGGTAAATCACCCCAGGGCTAGATAATACACAATAGAAACCAGGCCTATAGTCCAAAACCCCCTGGAATTATGGAGCCAGTGGCTCCCCATTTGGTCCTGCATTGTGGAATGCTCCTTACTTTCAGGAAATATAAATAATAAATTTTTCTTTCAATAAGATCAGCCTATCTGTGTCATCACTCAGTATACTTCTCTAAACTATATGATGGGTATAGCTTCAATACAAAGTTAATAGAACCCATTGTCAAAAATTGTTAACGTACATAGATATTACAAAGAGAACACCTTGCAGCATTAAAAGATTGTGAGTTAAAATGCAAACAGGAGTTGTGTATATGTGAGTAGGAAAGTGGAAAGGATAAGTAATAATAACATACATTTTAAAAATCCATCACCTGAGAAACATGCTTGTTTCAAGAAATTTGGAAGAACAAGAAACAAAGGAATATTTGACCTACATAGTATGAAATGGAACTTACCATTTTTAAACTCAATTTTATCTAAAAAACAAAAAAGAAAGAAAGAGATATAGAGGTGTTATCAATTTTATTATTATTCAGTAGAAATAATCTTATGCTTTTGTCAGCGTGACTTCATTTCATAGCTTCAGAAAAATCAAAGTTATGATTTTACTTGAATCCAAAAAGTCAGAAAAAAGAACATTGAGAATAAATAGTCCTCTGTTATGACATGTGGAGACATGTATTCTGGGTACACATGTGTAAAAGAGAATGAACTTTGGAAAGAAAATATTTACTCCTCCCTTGGAAGAGTTGATAGAATACAATGTGGACAGCAGGGAACATACCTTCCTGGAAGCAATCTGATCATAAGGATCAAATTTCAGAGTTGTTATCCAAAAAAAGACCTTGAGGAACACAACAGTGAATCATTTAATCTACTTAACATGTCAAGGACCCCATCATAACGCTGTTACAAACTTCTGAAGCATAGAGGATAGAAAGACAGTAACTGAGTGAAAGGGAATAATCTGAATGAGAAAAGAAAGGAGGGAAAAGATTGAAATACAACACAGAGTAGAACTTAGTCACAGAAAAAGTAGAGAATACTAGAATCAAAGTAAAAGTAAGAAAAAATAGAAGGCTGAAGAAGAGAAATGAGGGAGAAAGTAAAAACTCATCTCTAATAGAATTTCACAGAGAGCTGGAAGGAACACTACCATTGATAGTTATTTGTTGACATTGACTTGAAAAATAAAACATAGGAGGCCATAAAATAATTAAACTTGTTATTTTTTTAAGATTTTTTTTTTTTCCATATGGAGGGTATACTCACTAGAGAGACAGAGAGAGAAAAAGTGAGAAATCATCCCCCGGGGGATGGCCATGTTGCAATCCCTTCTCCATTCTCCTCTCAGGATTTTGGGCATGCATATGTATGCATCTGGCATGTTTTTCAAACCACTGTTTCTGGGACTCAAACCAGAGTTGACCATGTGGAGTCCAGTGCCTTAACCATCACACCACTTGCTGGCCCATTATTAAACTTGTTTTACAAGATTAAAATTTGTTAAAATATGCTTTAAAAAAAGAGTAAAAGTAGCAAACTGAGAGGAAAGAAAAACATGATGTCAATTATTATGTTTTTAAATGTTTATTTCTTCCATGAGCAAGAGAGACAGAAACAAATGGAAAGAAAAAGAGACAACACTTCCAATAGGGTGTTCACTGCACAGTCCAACTGCAGTTTAAGTTAGCCTGAGAGCATGGGCACTTGTGTGCTCAGAAAACATATAAAGGTCTCCACATGCGAACCTGGAAAATTTCTACATCAGTCAACTTCACCAAGCATCATGTTTTACTGTTGTGCCATCAGCTGGACCATACATAGTTTTTTAGCATTCACTTCCACTGTATTACAAGCCTTATATTCCCACCAAGGACATGCCAATTCATAGACCAGTTTACTCTAACATTCTAAATCCCCAAAGTAGCCTCCCTAACTTCAAACCTCTCTCCCTATTATTAGCTTGTTTTCTCTTTTTCTCCCTCCCCCCTCTTCTCTCTCTTTCTTTCTTTCTTTTTCTTTTTCCTTCTTTCTTTTTCATTCCTTTTCTCTCTGTCTTTCTCTTTATTTTTCTTTTTGTCTTTCTCTCTCTCTTTCTTTTTCTTTTCCTTCCTTCCTTTCCTCTACCAGTTTACCTAATCTTGCCTATTGCCATTTTTCTTCCCTCAATTCTGTTTGAGTCTTTTAAAAAGTTTTTTTTAAAATTATTTTTCACTTAATTTTATTTATTATTTTATTATTTAATTTGACCAGAGAGAGATAGAGAGATAGAGGGAGAGAGAGAGACAGTGAGAAAGTAAGTCACCAAGTCTGGGACTTGAATTGCAGGTGGCCATGTGGGAGTTCAGTGCTCTTAACCACCACACCCCCCCTACCAGCCCCCTTTATGAGCTTTTTATCCTCTTCCCTATTAGATAAGGTCCTCAGTTCCAATCTCCCGAACCATTTATTCTGTTATGAAACTCGACTTCCTGTGCTAATCATCATTCTAACCCTTCATCTTGCAAAATTGGGAAGGAGTGTCATTATTCTACTTTCCAGTTCCATAGTTCAAAACAATAGAATAAACTTGCTTGAGGAAAAAATACTCTAACATTTTTGCTTATACATTAGTATAACAACTTATTTCAAATGGCCTTTCATATCTGGGAAAAAAAGTCTATTTAATCATTTCTTGTCAGATACTACCTCAATTATCTGGACAATTATTCCAAATATTTATTATTATCAGACGATTTTTTAGTCTTTTGTTATAGTGTATATGCACTCACTGAAGACAAGAGAGATAAAGAGAGGGAAAGTGAGAAATCCTCCCCATAAAGAATAGCAATGTCATAATCTTGGGAATGCATACACATGCATCCTGTTTGATTTTTAAGCCTTCGGATCTGGGCTAGAACCTTTGTCAGCCATGTGGAAGTCTAATTCTAACCATCATGCTATCTACTGGTCCTATTATCAGCAGATCTTAATCCAGCCCTACCTCCTCATTTTCAGAAGACTAGTTTGTCTTGTAATTGACAAATTATGAAACTACATATTTATAGATCAGCATATGGTATAATGATTACATCGCTGCACTCTCACATGGCCAACCACCGTTCGAGTTCTAGACTCTGAAGCTTGAAACTCATGCCAGACACGTATGTGTGCATACCCCAGATTCCAAGGGGACAATAAAGGAGAAGGGATTATGGCATGGCCATGGCCTCTTGTGCATACCCCAGATTCCAAGGGGACAATAAAGGAGAAGGGATTATGGCATGGCCATTCCCTCTCAGGAGTCATTTATTTTTTGTCTCTGTCTCTATGTCTCTGGCAAGTGCACATTCCCTATAGCAAAAGTCTCTCTAAATTTTATTTTTAAAAACCTGTTTATATTTCTATTTGTTAGTATTGCATCTAGTATTATTTTTTATCATTTTTTAAATTTCTTTTAATTCTTTAAAGAAGTAGAGTTTCTTTTTTTATTTTTTTCTCTAGTTTTTTTTTTTTGTTTTTTGTTTTTTTTTTGCTATAGGGTGCATGCGCTCACCAGAGAGAAATAGAGAGACAGAAAGTGAGAAATCACCCCCCAGGGGGGATAGCCACGCCACAATCCCTTCTCCTCCATTCTTCTCTTGGGATCTTGGGCACACATGCACATAACATGCACCTGGCATCAGTTTAAGCTGCCAGGTCCAGGACTCAAACTGCGGTCGACTACATGGGAGTCCAGCAACTTAGCTTTTACGCTAACTGCTGTTCCCAATTAGTAGAGTTTCTTTTTCACTTTCTAGCACCTCAACTCCAAAAGAGGAACTTGACTTTCATTTAGTCACTTTCATATAGGATGAATATATTTCCCAAAACGCATGTATTGAAAACTTAATCCCTAAAGCAACAGTTTCTAGAGGTGGGACCTAATGAGAGGTCTTTAGGTCACGTGAGCTCAACCTCAAGGATGGCTTAATGCCCATGATGAAAGGGCCTGAGGCTTACATTTGTATCTTTTATGTGCTATTTTTTTTTTCTCTGCCTTTCACCCTTGTCTCTCACCTTGTCTTCTGCCATTGGATGGCAAAGTAAGAAGACCTTCTTTAGATGATGTCGTGACACTGGAGTTGTCAGCTTCCAGAACTATAAGAAATAATTTATGTATGAATTACCCTCTCCATGGTATTCTATTGTAGCTAGATATTGTAGCAACACAAAACAGACTAATATATAGCACATTTGCCATTATGTTAATATTTACATTTTACTTGAAAGTGACTATAAATGTTATTCAGTATATAATCATATAGTAAAAGAAGCTTAAATTTCTGTTCTTCTACATGATTTTTCTTGGATTTAAAAATTGCCTCCTTTTCATTTCCCATTCCAGTCTTGATTTTTATAAATTTTACAATTTTAGGTATCTTTATAAGTGAAATCATGCAGTATTTGTTTTTCAGTGTCTGGAATATTTCACTGAACATAATGTCCTCAAGGTAAAGTTATGTTGCTGAATAATGCAGAATTTTCTTCTTTTTAGAGGTTAGATACTATTCCATCATATATGAGGAAAATTCAGAAAGTTTGTGCAAATGTGGAATATGAGCTTTTTTGTGTTTGCAAGAAATTTTGAAATTCATGCATAGCTTTTTCACAATATGTATTTTCATGAACATTTTGAATACCCCACTCCTCAAATATACCATATTTTCTTTAATCATTTATCTGTCAATGGACATTTAGATTGTTTCCATATTTTAGATACTCTGAAAAATGCTGCCAATGAACATGAGTATGCTCATATTTCCTTGAGTTTGTGATTTTAATTCCTTTGGATGTATTTCCAGAAGTGGATTTACCAGATCATATTGTACTTTTATTTTTTAATTTTTGAGGGGCTGCCACAAACTGAAAAGCATCACACAACTGGGTACTTGCTGCTGATCTGATGTTAAGGATTATTGACAAGTCACAGACTATAGACAAGCAGTGTGCTACAGACAAGAACTGCATTGTTGTATAGCTGTGTACAGTCAGGGTCCTGACTCAGTGAACTGCCAACTACCAACAAAGGGTATGCATGGCTGAGTGCTGGCTGGGTCCTGATGCTGCCAGCTGCTTGCTTGCTTACCTGTGTGAAGACTGAGGTCTTCACTCTGCAGATTACCTGCAAGTGGTGCGTTATAGACAGAACGCCATCTTGCTCTTCTAACTTTCTAACTTTTTGATATTTCTTTTTATTTTCCATTTTTTCCTAGTCCATTAAACACTGGTTTGACAAAGCCAATTTATCAAAAATTATTTATATGCAAAACCAATAAAATGACACATTTTATTTTTCATAAAAAAGCAGGAAAAATTAACTCCTTTGAAAATATAAACTGAAAATTTCAGGTTGGCTACTATAGACTCCAGCTGAATGTGAACTGGAAAACAGAGATAAAAAAAATCTCCAAATCAAAACAATTTGTTCCATCACTATATTTATAAATGCATACAAAGATAACATTTCAGTTAACAACCAAGGAAGAATTTTATCCAATATTTGATACTTTCCAAAATTCAAAATCATCTAGACATAAGGGAAATCAATGTTACTCATGATTTTCTTGAGATAATTTCTCTATAAAATAAAAAGGAAAACAAATTAACCTATCAACAAAGCAATCAAAATAATTTCTCAATGAATTTTTTTAGGAGGAACAACGTAATATTCTTTAAAACTTTAATTACATGCAAATATATATATATATATATTTCTTTGATAATCATTATCAAATATAGTTTTAAACATGTACACTTGTCAGGCAAATCCCCATTTACTGCATCAGAATCTGTAATGTTGTGATCTACAATTTTAGTCTTAAACAAGCTACACCTGTGAGCCTTATGTACATTAATAATAGCAACTGTTTGGCAACCTACATCTAAACAAACAAAATGAATAAAGAGGAAGAATTAATTTAACCAATTTGGAAACCGCCTGCAACTTAGATACATTGGAGGAAAAAATTGAAGATTTAGCTTCCAAATGACAATTCAATTATAATTCCTGAAGTAACTTTCCCCAGCTTCTCACTAAAGAATACTTTTTTTTTTGGAGAAGTTTTTGCTATAGGGCACATGCGCTCACCAGAAAGACAAATAGACAGAAAGCAAGAAATCAACCCCCATGGGAGATAGCCATGCCACAATTTCTTCTCCTCCATTCTCCTCTCGGGATCTTGGGCACGCACGCACACATGCCTCACGTGAGTTTAAGCCACTGGGTCCAGCACTTGAACTGCGTTGACTATATGGGAGTCCAGCAACATAACCATTACGCCATCTGCTGGTCCCCAAGAGATAGTTTTAAATAAATATATAAAAGTTTCCTAGAACATTACCAAAAAAAATAGACTGATAACTACTGATGTCAAAATCTAGGGGAGACATTATTTACTGTAAAGGAGGTGGAGCTAATCAAGAAAACTTTTCTTTTACAAACTACATATCCCGGTATTATTTAATCCCATAAAGGCATTCAAAAAATATGTTAAAAGGCATTTGGATCACTCCTCACTATCTATTATATGATTCATAGAATCAAAGTTTACATCGAATATAAAGCTTAAAGCTATTCTCTAAGCTTCAATATTGACTTCCAAGTTCAGGGATGTATAAGCTGATTTTTCTCTTCAGTACATGAAGCAAATAGAGAGAATACATTTCATTCCTCCCACTATCAAGGAGAAAACAATTTAGAATATTTAGTTTTGGGGTAGGATGTAAGAGGACGTGATAGACATTTGATACAAAGTGCATGTCTATAGAAGATATCATGCTAAGTGAAGTAAGCCAGACTATAAAAAACAGACATTGCATGTCCCCTCTCAATATATACTGAAAGTCTTGATTTCATGGCCTAAACTGAAAAACTGAAAGGTATAACAGCAGAAACAGTAAGTGTAGATATGAAAGACTGTATAGGAACAAGTGAGCAGTTGAGAGTGGGTAGGAAGAGCTCGGGGGGGGAAAGCAAACATTTAATAGATACAAGAATGGAAAGTTATTGTGAATGGTAATATTTTTGACTACCTTGACTTGACATGCTATGTACTTAAGCTTCACATATGTACAATGATTAAATGTAAATCAAATTGATTCTTTTTACATTAGCTAAAATTCAAAGCCATTTCTCTCCCTTGGGGCATTTGGCAAGTCTTAGAAAAGTAGAGGGTTAGGTTTACAGGTGAGGTCTTACTTGTGGAAGAAAAACCTACTGTAAACTCTAACAACTATGTCTTCTGGAAATTAAAACTGCAATGAAATGACAGTATGCACAGTATTGCAATTTATTTTTCATAGTACAAGTAAGTTTTTAAAATTGTATAATGCCATATTATATTAGTACATGTAATCTGTACATACAATGGTATATATAAAAATGTTTCAAGACACAGTTGATTTTATTTTCCTGGAGAGAGCTGAATGTGCCTAAAAGTCACCATGCATTTATTTTTTTTAATTTACTGTTTATGAGAATACAGTATATGTAATTTTTTAGTGCAGAATTGTATTGGTTTTAGCACACACAGATTTGTGTAATCGATACCATATTCAGGATATGGAACAGTTCTATCAGTCCCTGAATTACCTGTAGACACATTCCTAATGACAGTCCTAATTTATAATTCTGCATTCTTAATGACATTCTTTTTTTCATTTTTTGAGAGGTTTTGCTATAGGGCACGTGCACTTGCCAGAAAGACAGAGAGAGACAGAGAGATAGAAAGCAAGAAATCACCCCCTAGGGGGGATAGCCACGCCGCAATCCCTTCTCTTCCATTCTCCTCTCAGGATCTTGAGCACACACGCACATGCGCCCGGCATGAATTTATGCCACTGGGACCAGGACTCAAACCACGGTCAGCTACATGGGAGTTCAGCAACATAGCCATTATGCTAACTGTTGGTCCCTCTTATTGTTGTTGTGATCTGCATCTTCCTTATGATGAGGGATGTTGAGCACTTTTTCATATGCTTTTCAGCTGTTTGTATGTCTTCTTTAGAGATGTGTTTATTCAGCTAATTTTCCCATCTTTTAATTGGGTTAATAGTTTTCTTCCAGATAAGCTGCTTGAGTTCTCTGTGTATTCTGGTTATCAGCCCCTTTATCTGAGGCACAGTTAGCAAATATTCTCTCCCATTGTCAATTCACACTAATTGCAGTGTCCTTTGCTGTGCAGAAACTTCTTAATCTAATGTAATCCCCCTGTCTATTTTGGAGATTATTGCCTGTACTTTGGGGGTCTCATTTAAGAAGTCTGCCTACTGCCATGTCTCACAGAGTTTCCCCAGTAGTTTCATAGCTTGCAGTCTTAGATTTAGATCTTTGATTCACTTTGAGTTGATTTTTGTTAAGGGTGATAGGGGTTTAGATTCATCTTCCTACAGGTGACTGTCCACTTTCTACAGGTGAATACCCAGTTTTTTCAGTACCATTTGCTAAAGAGATTTTCCTCTTATCACTGGATTGACTGGTACCCTTTGTCAAAGATCAGTTGGCTGTATGCTTTGGGGTTTATTTCTGGGGTCTCTACTTTGTTCCATTGATCCTCAGGTTTGTTTTTGTGCCAATACCATGCTGCTTTGATTGTAACAGCTTCACAATTTATTTTTGGGTTAGGAAGTGAGATGCCCCCCCACACCACTCTTCTTGTGCAGGATGGCTTTGGAAGTATGGGGTCTTTTATGATTTCAGATGAATTCTATGATTGTCTTTTCTAGATCTGCAAAGAATGTCTTGTAATTTTATAGGGATTACAGTAAATATGTAGATTAATTTGGGAAGGATTACAATTTTAATTATATTAATTCTGCCAATCCTGGAACGTGGGATGTCTTCCACTTTTTTGTGTCCTTTTCGATTTCCTTTTTAAGGTTTTCATAGTTTTCCTTATAGAGGACTTTGACTTCCTTGGTTAGTTTTCTTCCTAGGTATCTTATACTTCTTGTGGCAATGGTAAATGTTATTACTTTCTTCAGTTCTGTTTCTTTCTTCTTCTTGTTTGTATATAGAAATGATATAGATTTTTGTAAGTTAATTTTGTACCCTGCCACTTTATTGTATGCATTTATTACTTCGATAATTTTTCTTTTGTATGCTATTAGGTCTTCTCTGTATACAATCATGTCATCTGCAAACACAGATAATTTCAACTCTTCTTTCTGTATTGCAATTCCTTTGATTTCCTTTTCTTGTCTGATCGCATTGGCTAGGACTTCCAGTACTATGTTGAATAGAAGTGGAGAAAGAGGACAGCCTTGTCTTGTACCAATTTTTAGTGGAAAAGCTTGCAGCTTTTCCTAATTCAGTATAATGTTAGCTATAGTTTTTTCAGAGATGACTTTTATTATGCTGAGAAAGGATCTTCTATGCCAATTTTCCTGAGTCTTAATCATAAAGGAATGTTGTATTTTGTCAAATGCTTTTTCTGCATAAATAGAAATTATCATGTGGTTTTTATATTTCTTTCTGTTAGTATGTGTATTACATCTATAGTTTTGCCTATGTTGAACCACCCTGGCATCACTGGAATAAAGCCTACCTGATCGTGATGAATAACCTTTGTTATATGCTATTGAATATGGTTAGCAAGTTCCTTGTTGAGAATTTTTGCATTTATATTCATCAGAGATATAGGTTTGTAGTTTTTCTTTTTGTTGTATCCTTATCCATTTTGAGAATGAGGGTAATAGAGGCTTTATAGAATGAATTTGGAAGTATTCTTTCCTTTTGGATCTCTGGAAATATTGTGAGTAGAATGGGGGTTACCTCTTTTTTAAAAGCTTTGTAAAATTTAGTAGTGAAGCCATGAGGACCTGGACTTTTCTTTCTTGGGAGGTTATTTATTACTGAATCAATCTCCTTGCTTGTTATAGGTCTATTCAGGCTTTCTATGTCCTCCTGTGTCAATCTTGGTAGATTATATGTGTCTAGGAATTTGTCCATCTCATCCAAGTTTTCTTCTTTGTTGGCATATAGTAGTAGTTCATAGTATTCTCTAATTATGTTTTTTATTTCTATTATGTCTCTTGTTACCTTGCCTAATTCATTGCGAATTTGACGTATCTGGTTCTTTTTTCTCTTCTTAATTAGTCTAGCTAATGGTGTGTCAATCCTGTTCATCTTTTCAAAGAACCACTTTTGTTCTCATTTATTTTCTGTATATTTCACTTATCTCTATTTCCTTTATTTCTTCCTGGGTCTTTATTATTTCTTTTCTCCTGGCGTTTTTTGGATTTTTGTGTTGTTGTTTTCCAATTTCCTGAGGCATGATTGAGGAGGTTTTTTTTTTTTTTTTTTTTTGGAGAGGTTTTTGCTATAGGGTGTGTGCACTCACCAGAAAGACAGGGAGAGACAGAGTAATAATCGCCAAGTCCAAATATAGATAGACCTTAACTATTTACAGTTACAAATGTGGTCATCAGGGGAATATGCTTATTTTATGCACCCCTTTATTTTTTTTTTTTTTTTTTTTTTGCACCTTTCCATCTTTTTCAAATGTACACTATTTGCTATGAACTTCCCTCTTATGACTGCTTTGGCAATGTCCCATAAATTATGGAAACTTATGTACTCATTATCTCTTGTTTCCATGGATCTTTTGATTTCAGTCTTAATCTCTTCAGTAGTCATGAAATCATTCAGAAGTAGGTTATTTAGTTTCCATGTATTTGTGTATTTTTGAGGCTTTTTCCCTGAAAATAATATTGTTTAATTCCATCATAGTTGGAGAAGAAGCTGGATATAGTGCCTCTGCCTTTGAATCTGTAAAGGATGCGTTTGTGTACTATCATATGGTCAGTCTTCGAGAAAGTACCATGCAGGGCTGAGAAAAAATGTATAGTTTGTGTTTTTTGGGTGGGAAGTTCTATAGATGTCTATCAAGTCCATGTGATTTATATTATCATTTAGGTCCAGAATCTCTTTGGGATGTTGAGATCTCCAACAATTATAGTGTTACAGTCTATCTTTCCTTTTAGATCTAGCAGTCTTTCCTTTACATATTTAGGTGCTCTTGAGTTGAGTGCATAGATATTTATAAGCATTATATCTTCTTAGTGAATTAGTCCTTTCAGTCCTGTATAATGCCCTTCTTTGTCTCTTCTTACCGTGTTTGTCTTAAAGCCTATTTTGTCCAAAATCAGTATAGCTACTTCTGCCCTTTCTAAAGTTTCCATTTGCATGGAATATCTTTTTCCAGCTCATCACATTTAGTCTATGTATGTCTTTATCCATGAGATGAGTCTCTTGTAGGCAGCAGATGGAGGATTTCTTATGTTTAATCCATTCAACCAGTCTGTGTCTCTTGGTCTGAGAATTAAATCCAATAACATTCTGCACTATTATCAATATTTCCAGACTTGTCTCTAACATTAAGTTGGCCATATTCTTGGTTGGTTTTTGTTCTCTTGCTATTAATCTGTCTTTAGTTTTCTTGGTATAATACTCCTTTCAGAATTTCTTGAAGAGCTGGTCTGGAGTTGGTACATTCTTTCAGGTTTTCTTTATCTGTGAACATTTTTTTGTTTGTGTGTGTGTGTGTGTGTGTGTGTGTGTGTGTGTTTTCTTTTATAGGGTACATGCGCTCACCAGAAAGAGAGAGAGACAAAGAGTCAGAAAGCGAGAAATCACTCCCCAGGGGGGATGACTGATGTTAGACTGATGGGATTACCTTTGTAATTGATTTAACATTTCTCTTTGCCAATCCTAATATCTTGGCTCTGTCTGTGGTTTTGGCCAATCTAGCTATGATGTGTCATGGAGAGAATCTTTTTGGATTGATTCTACTTGGGGATCTTTGTATTTCTTGGGTCTGGATTTTGAGTGTCTCTCTAATCCTTACTTTTCTTAGCTGATTTTTCAACATTTTTGATAATTTTTTCTAAGTCATTGTTTTTTTCTTCTATTTCTGAGATTTGGTCTTCTGCATTTTCTAACCTGCTTTTAGTACTTTTGAGGGAGGTATTGATTTCCTGTATTACAGTCTTCACATCTAACAGTTCTGTGTGTGTGTGTGTGTTTTTTTATGATGTCCAATTCTTCTTTCATATCGTGGACGGACTTCCTCATCTCTTGGAGCTCAATGTTTCTTTTCTCTTGCATCTCATAGAATTTTGTGGCCATAAATGTTCTAAATTCTTTTTTCTGACATTTCGGTAATATCCTCTAATAGTTTCCTACTTGGAGATGAGAAACAGTGGTCTCTTGCGAGTGATGTATTACTTGATTCTCTCATCCTTGATACTCTTTTCTGAATTTTAGTCATTGGTGATGTATTCACTTTTGGCTACTGTTTTGAAGAAAGATTCTGTAAGTTCAAGCTCTTGTGTTTCTCTTACGGTAAAATGATTTGGTGCTAATTTGTCCCTTCTACTGTCCTCCAGTGTAGGAATAACTAGTGGAGTGTTGAAATCGGATTTATGAAGGAGAGTTTCCCTCTTTTTAAAACCAGCATACTGAGGGTCAAAGAATTCTCTAAATCTCACAATATTCAGATGTTTAGCTACTATGCTCCTAGTCTTATCTAGGCAGTGGGTAAGGGCTGAGTAATAAAATAGGAGAGTAACAAAAAAGAAAAAGAGACTAGGAAATGGCAATAGGAAGAAAAAGTGAAGAATTATGAAGAAGATGAAAGCAGAAATGGGAAAAAAGTGAAGAAATAGGAAAAAATAGAAAGAAAGAACAAGAAGGAAAGGAAAAGAAAAAACACATCACAGAAAAAAAGGGAAAAAAAGTAGTTTAAAAAATGAAAGCTGCATAGCACGCAAGCATGCCACGAGGAAGTCCAGAATGGCAGAGGTGGAGGTGGCTAGGTGGATTCTGTTTGGGCTAGCACTGGGCTCTGGGGTCGAAGAGGGCAAGATGGAGGAACTTCACAGAGGTGAAGCTGGACCAAGAAGGTCCAGGACAGCATAGATGGAGCTTGCTATATGGATTCTGTCCTTGCTAGCACTGGGTTTTGGGGGCTAGGGTGGTGAGCTGGGGGAGCTTAACAGAGGTGAAGCTGGACCCAGAAGGTCCAGGACAGCAGAGGTGGAGCTGGTTAGATGGATTCTGTCCTGGGTGAGAGAAAGAGACAGCAATTAGCAATTTAAAAGATCAAGGAAGAGACATAAAAGCTGTTTTTTTTTTTTATTTTTGAGTTTTTTAAAAAGGAAAAAAAGTTGGAAAGGACAGAAAAGAGCAAGAGGGGGATGGAGATCTTTTCCTACCTGGCTAGCACTGGGCTGTGGGGGCTATTGGGGCAAGCTAGGGGATCTTCACAGAGGTGAAGCTAGACCTATAAAGTCCAGGACAGCAGATGTGGAGCTGGCTAGATGTATTGTGTCCTTGCTAGCACTGGGCTCTGGAAGCTGGGGGTGGGGGGTTGATCTGGGGGAGCTTCATAGAGTTGAAGCTGGACCCAAAAATTCCAGGACAGCAGCTCTATTGCTATATCTCTATTTTAGGCTCATTGACAGATGTCAGAATAGTGGTTAGTTATAGATAAGTGCTTAATAAGTGGGAGAGACAGAAATATTTGTGGGTCTCTTAATGTTAGTTTTATAGGTGTGTTCATTTTGTGGTAATTTAATGATCTTCATGCTTATTATTTAGTTTTTTTAATTAAAATTATTAATTGAATTGTGTCCCTTAGGAAACCATATGTTAAAATTTTATCCTCCTATGCCTTTGCACATAACTTACTTGAAGATAGGGTCATTGCAAATATAATTAATATTAGGGTATATCCTAATCCAATATGACTGATGCCTTCCTTTATGTAAAGGATATGTTTGGATGCAGAAACAGACATGTGTGAGGGAAGACAATGTGAAGAGATACAGAGAGAATGCCGTGTGAAGATGAAGATGGACAACTGCAAGCTAAAGAGTGGCAAAGACTGGGGAGACCTCACCACACTCACAAACCAATCCTGCTGACATCCAGATCCCAGACTTGGATCCTCCAGAGCTGTGAGATAATACATTTCTTTTATTCAAACCACTCCGTTTATGGTATATTTTTATGGAAATTAAAAAAAAAATCACTAAGCTCTAGAAAACTAATATATAAAGTTTCTTAAGTAAGCCCCAAGTACATCTTATTTTTATGCTGAGATACTCATTTGATTATTCGTATTTTTTAGTTTGGAAGAAACTTAATATTCCAGTTTTACCTGAATATCCTTGTGGGAAATTTGAAAAGGGAAGGAGGCTGTCATTAGACTGTTTTTCCCCCCCAGAGGTTTTTGCTATAGGCATCTTCCTGGTTTCTGTTTTCTCAGTAGTAACACTTGAACAACAAAATGCACCTATACCTTTTATGTCAAAATGTGACTCTGATAGTCTGGTTGTAAACTGGGATTCAGTTTAAATATGCTATAGGAGAAAACCTTTTTATTATTATTTTAATCTTCACTGTTTATCCTAACCACTGAACATATCAAGAAAAGAATTGATGTTACTCCCTCTCAGTTCTCAGGTATCTGTTTCATTCTGTTGGCTTCATCATAATTAATTTAATTCCATTTTAATATCTTACCCTTTTTATTGCATTTTTTAAAGATATGCGTCTTGAAAAGAATGTAAAGGATACATGATAAGAATAGGAGTGCCAGTATAGTCACTGCAGTGATGGTCCCAAGCAAAATTATTTTAGTGTTATCATTCTGGGAGCAATTATCTGAAAAATAAAACAAACAGACATATTCAGTTAGACCCAATTTTTCTTTTTTAAAAACATTTATTTATTTACATTCATTCACTATACATTACAGCATATAAAATGAGATTTTTCCATCCAAAATACACTGTTTATTGGCTCAATCAAGCACATCAACATACATGTTATCAACAAATAATTTTCCATTTCTTGTTCTCTGTATATTTTGCTTTTTTTTCCCCAATCCTTGATTCCCTATCTCTCACCCTCTGCCATGTCCCACCCTCCTCCCACACTGTCTATGGTATCCATGGTTTTTTTCTATGAATTTTCCCCCCATTTTATTGATTCACTAAAGAACTTAATTAATCTAAATACTTTCAGTAGCAAGTGCAGCTGATATATACGTAACCATAGACCAAATTTTTCTCATCAGTTTCTCTTCACCCCAGAAGAGCCCACTTGTATTTTTCTGCTCCCATTTGAACAGGTTTGCAAGTTGTTTTTGTTCAGGTCACAGAAAAATGTTTATGAACACCACTTTCATGACAACACTAATTGCTATAGAAAATACAGAAATAGAAGTTATAGTTATGTGCTCACGATGTTTTTTTTCTTTTTTTCTTTTTTTTTCTTTTTGCATTATATGATGCAGTTGGATCTCCAGGGAGTCTTACCCTTGAAGAACTAGGTACAGTCACAGAATAATAGCCAATGAATGGTTGGCTCATTTAATTTTAGAACAGAAGATTGAACCAAGGAAGGGACTTTGCAGACCTTTATGAAAAAGATTGCCATTCCATGAAGACTGTGCTAAGCATTTGTATAGGGGAAACTTGCATAATTCCATATGAGTATTTTAACAGGAATTCCAAGAAATACATGTTTCAGTCTGGCTTTCATTCTACCTTTAACTTTTGATGTTTTCTATTTTTTATTTTCTTACTTCTCTCATCTCTGTAAGACTTAGTTATAGCCCTAGATTTAAAACATTTGATTTCTCTCTCCTAATTTCATTTCTATTCAATTTATATCCTGTGCTCTGCATTATCTTATTTTCTGCAAAATTATTTTTGATTACTTTGTTTTCAATGCTCATTCAACTACCAACAAATTAGCACAACTTATTAAACATTTGTTAAGGAAATTTTTATTTTTTCACTCTAGACAGTAGTTCTCTTGAGTAAACACTTTTTATTGGTACTCTTTCAAGGAAATGTTTACCAAGGGCTGGTGATTGTGGAAAATTTAGGCCAAAGGATATAAATTTTTAATTAGAAGATGAATATGATTTGCATCTCCCTTATGATAAGGGATGTCAAGCATTTTTTTCATATGCTTTTTGGCTGCTCGTGTGTCTTCCTTGGAGAATTGTCTATTCAGCTCATTTGCCTATCTTTTAATTGAATTATGTTTTGGCAGGCAAACTGCTTTAGTTTCCTGTATATAATAGTTATCAGTACCTTAACTGAGGGAGAGTTTGCAAATATATTCTCCCATTTTGATGGTGGTCTCTTCACTCTAGTCATTGTTTCTTTTGCTGTGCAGAATTATTTTTTTAAGGTGAAGTAATCCACTCATCTGTTTCAGAGATGATTGCCTGTGCTTTGGAAGTCTTATTTAAAAACTTTTGGCCTATTTTGATATCTCCAAGAGTTTCCCTTGTGTTTTCTACCTGTATTTTTAAAGTTTGAGGTTCTGATGTTTAACTCCATTTGGAACTGACTTTTGGTACTGGCAGTCAGAGACAGGGGTCAAGTTTCATTTTTTTACAGGTGGAGGGCAGAAACTCAAAGACTGAAAGGTATAAAACCATGAAAAGCAATGGTGGATACCACAGACAGTGTGGGAAGAGGGTGGGAAATGAGTGGGTTGGGAGGAAAGGAATTCAGAGAGAAAGAAAGAAGCAAAACATTCAAGGGACACAAACATTCAAAGAACACAAAAATGGAAAATTACCTTTTGATGACATTGAATATGGCACATATGGTAATATCCTTGACTGGACTAATATACAGTGACATGGTGGGAACATTTGTTTTCTATGTTGTAAAGATATACAGTAATTAAATATAAAGTATAATAAAAATGAATAATAATAAAAAGAAGATGAACATGTTCTGAGGATCTAAGATATAATGTGTTGGCAATTGTTAGCAAAACTGTATGCTATACTTAAATTTTGGTTAAAAAGCCCTTTTTTAATTTTAGTTCTTTTAAAGAAGATTTTCTTATCAAGGGAAAAGTGTGCTTGCTCACCAGAGAAAGAGGGACAGGCATAGGGAAAGCGAAAAATCATTCCCCCATGGGAGAAGGCCATGTACCAGTCTTTTCTCCTTCATTCTCCTCTTGGAATTTTGGGCACATGTACACACTTGTCTGGCATGCTATTCAAGCTGCCAGATCTGGGATTTTAATGGCAGTTGGCTGTGTTGGAGTTCAGTGTCTTCACCACACCATGTGCTGGTCTCAAAGACCTGAAGTGTTCTCACTTCTCACACATAAGTGACAGTGGTATATGCTGATAAATGGGATAAGCTGACTGAAGTAATCATTTCACATTATATACATATGTCAAATCATTCTGTTGTATACCTTAAATTTATTCAGTTTTTAATTTTATTTATACTTCGTTAGTAGTTAAATAAGAGGGACCAACAGTTAGTGTAATGGCTATGTTGCTGGACTCCCATGTAGTCGACCGCAGTTTGCGTACCAGACCCAGTGGCTGCGTGCCCAAGATCCCAAGAGGAGAATGGAGGAGAAGGGATTGTGGCGTGGGCAATTCCCCCTGGGGGGTGATTTCTCTCTTTCTGTCTCTCTGTCTCTCTGTCTCTCTGGCGAGCGCACGCGTCCTATAGCAAAAACCTCTTCAAAAAAAAAAAAAAAAACGAAAACAAAAGTTAAATAAGATTTTAAAAACTAGCTCCAGCTTAAAGAATGCTCTAGTATGATCCAACAAAACTTGAAGTACAGTTTCTATGACAAGATGGGCAACTATAGACACCCAGTGCAAATTTTCACCTCAAAGATACTCAAAAACAAACAAAAACAATAACAAAAACACTGGATAACTGACTATACTTCAAATATAAGGGAGATAAGGTACTCATAGAATATAGCAAGGGGGTAGAGAAAAACCTCTGAGACACTGTGACTTGGGGTGAAGACATAAAGAGTGAAACAAATTGTTGTACCTAGAATTATCCCAGAACCAATAGGAGTTATCCACTTTGGGAAAATTTTAAGAAAGACCTTTCCCTTGCCATTTTATGTTTATTAATCTGCACTTCCAACTACAAGAGAGCCATACAATCAACACAGATCATTAGCCCAATATAAGCAGTTGCCTAGAGCTACTGACCCAGAGAAGACAATGGATCTTCTCTCTTTCTCAAGTCATGATGGCAGGGTACCATTTGGGGAGTAGAGCCACAGATACAGTGCATCCTGCTATAGCACTGAGCAAACACTGCACTATAACTTTTCTAAACCACTACTGTTATTTTAATGTCCCATGTGAAGGATGGCAGACCCAGGTCAATAGCTTAGCTCAATGAAGAAGCAGTGACTCAGCACCTAAGTACTTGTGACACCCTAGATTCCAGGGAACAGATAGCACACCATGGAGTAAAGGACATGCCTGAGATCTAGGGAATTGGAGCAGATGCCCCAGTGACTGAACCTTCTGACCCTCCCCTCACCAGAAACTGAGGACGTTGAATATCCCTTCTCCCCCAGAGACCAACAATTTTAAACATACCCTTTCCTATCAGAGACTGAGGACTCTGAACATTTTCTTTCAGAGACTGAAAAATATGTTCTCCCCCTTTTCCAAATATAAGATTCCAAACACATCTCTTTCCTTCTGTGGTTGCCAGAAGGCAACAGTGGTAACTCCCAAGGAGACATCCCTGAATAGTGTGTATGTGCTCAGAGAGGGATTGGCTGCCTGGCCCTCCTACATTATGTGTTTGGCAAAGAAGAGGTGGTGTGCAAAGTGTAGGCTGTCAGTCACTAGACAGAGAAATGGCAGGATGCTGGGTTGCTTGTTCACTTTGCCAAGAATGATAAAATGTTTCCAACAACTTTCTTACTTGCTTGACAGACAAGGGGCAGTGCTCAAGGGTTGGACCAGTTATTCACCGGGCAGAGAAAGGGCAAGGTGCCAGGTCACATTTGGTTTTCAGACAAATGACACAAGTAGTGGTGCACCAGGCTACTTGCTTGCTTTTCAGAAAAGGGTTTGGATGCTTTATTTAACCCCTGAGAATGTACAAAACAGACAAATCATATGCATAGCCATCCCCAGAGAGCTTGCATCCAGGACCATTACAAGTTTTTCTCTGTTTGTGCAACCAATTCAAATCAGAAAACACTGCTTATTCTTTAGCTTATAGCTACACACAGCTCCTCAACTGGAACAGGCTCCTCATGCCTAATGTAGAATATGAGGACACCAGCAATACCCCTACAGGCGCTACTACAGGTGAACATACATCTTCTAAATATAGGACCCCAGTACACCATACTAGCATCACCAAGGACCCAAAATATAGGCTTAAGTGAGACTGCTTCCACTTACGGTAGCTTTGCCTTTTGGGTCATGTGCTATATGCACAACAGACAGGACCTGAGGACAAGAGTCTGGGTATACAGCTGCTGGTGGTACACCCCCTCATCTGACAGGACTGCTGTGCCTTGTACTTACTACACCTGGAACCTGCTACAACCACTGACCCACAAGCTGACTCCATGACCAAATGGGTACCCAAACATGTGCTCACCTATCTTTTATATCACAAGGACCTAGTTCACAACTCTATCCACGCTGCATCAGTGCATCCACATTCTCAAATCTGGCCAAAAAAATCACTCACAGACATCAAGATGCAAGAGAATTTAGACAATTCCATGAGATTAGAAAAACAATCCATGATATGAACGATAACTGTAATAAACAGACACCATAGGAAAGAACCAAATAGCAATCCTGGAGATAAGGAATTCAGTCCAGAAAACAAAAGTTTCAAAATTAACTTAGATTAAATACAAGTGAGAATCTCTGAACTTAACAAAACTTTTGAAATGCATAAATCAAACAAAAACGAAACAAAAAACAAAAACACATTAAACAATTTATGAAATGATGAAAACATTCAGAGTTCTGGGACACCATTAAGTGATCACGTATTTGCATAATACAAGAAGAATACATGATTAAAAGCATATGAGACCTATTTACTAAAATATTAAAACTAAAAACTCCCAAGTTTAGGAAGAGATATAGACATTCAGATCCAGGAAATTCAAAGGACACTTTCTATTAAACATAAAAAGACCTTCTTCAAGGCACTTTATTATCAAAATGTAAAAAATCAAAGCTAATGATACAATTATATAATAGTAAGAGAAAAGCATCAAATCACATATAAAGGACCCCTTGGTAGAATCCTTATAGGCCGAGAAGAAATATAATGATGTATCCAAAATTTTGGAAGAAAAACACTTTTAGTCAAGAATACTATATCTGGCAATGTCACCCTTCAAGAAAAGAGAAATAAAATCTTTTCCAGGTACACATAAACAGCACCAAAATAAGAAGCCATCAATACTACATTGGCTATTCATGAAACACTTGAGGGAGTCTAATATCTGGAAATGAAAGGAAAATAAATATCATTATGAAAACATGTTGAGGTATACAATTCACCAGTAAAACAATCACACATATAAGAAAGAAAATAAATTCAAGCCTTATAAAACTACCAAACTATTTAAACCTTGGAAAACTACCAAACACCAATGCTAAACAATAATAGAAAAAGAAAGAGAAAAAGGAAACCCAAAACACCAGGATGCAACCAACAGAATCATAGACGTTCATACCTATGAATAATAACCAAAATGGTTATAAATAATAACCAAAGGCTAGGTGAATGGATAGGATAAACAAACAAAAACAAAAACAAAAGAAACAAAAACAAGAATAAGAACCTACTATATAATGTCCATTTGATTTGTAAAACACACACGGAATGAGAGTGAAGGGTTGGAAAATCATTCCATGCAAATGAAAACCAAAAATGAGCAGGAGTAGTTATTCTTATATCAGACAAAATAGACCTCAAGCGAAAATTCATAAAAAGAGACAAAGAGAGTCATTGTATTTTATTAAAGGAACTAGTTCCCCAGAAGGATCTAATAGTTGTAAATATACATGCACCCAATACCAGAGAATCTACACATAAAAAACAAATGCTGGTAGAACTAAAAAGAGAGATTCTAACACAATATTTACTGAGGATTTAAACATATGTCACTTGCAATTAGACAGGTGATGTAGAAAACAAAAAAGAAAGAAAAAATAGGAAAGAAAGATTGGAGTTAAGTTAAACTAGCCCAAGTGGATCTGATAAACGTTTATAAGACATGTCACTGAAGAGCTACAGAATACATATTCTTCTAATTAGCACATGGAGTATTCTCTAATATTGCTCATATAGTAGGGTACAAAAGATGTATCACTACATTTTAAAATTAGAAGTTATATACAATATCTTTTCTGATCACAGGGGAATAATAATAGAAGTCAACAAGAACAGCTGTGGAAAATATGCAAATATATGGAAATTAAACAATATCCTGAATGATTATGGAGTCAAGAAAGAAAGAAGTTAAAAAGCAGACATCTCCATTTGAAGCCCTTTGCCCAGCTGAAATTCAGCCCCAGCCTCAGCTCCAAACTTCCAAGCCCACATCCCAGTTTTAGAGCTAGAAATGTAGGTGCTTTATTTCCTTTACTCCTCATCCCCCAAGTAGTACAGGGGAATTGTAGCCCTCTTCAGTAGACATCTCCATCTGAAGCTCTCTGCCAAATTTGCATGCTACACAAGCATAGAGTATGACTTTTTTTTGTTCTTCTTTTCTCTTTCTTCCACCTTATATTTTTATTTAGCTTCTCAGCCTCCATCCCCACAATGACTAGACAGATCTAGATTTATAGTACTCAAACATCAAAACACTGTGAGGCTCTGAGGAAAATTCTCAACCTCCCTCCCCCACTGAAGCACCAACAGAAAGAGAGAACATCCTCTTCAGAAATCTGAAATCAAAACACCTCCTCTGGGTACCACATTGCAAACTGCAGTAGAAGAGAAACATTGGCACGGAAGCAATTAACAGCAAAAGGGAAGCAAACGATCTCACATGTGCAGAAACCTTCTCCAAAGAGTTATTCAAAGGCGAATACATCTTCAAATGACTAAAAATCAGAGAAGAACCTCAAGTATGAGAAAACCAAGAAATACGTCTCCACCAAGAGAACACCATAACTTGTCTCCAACAATGGAAAATAAACAGAAAACTTACCAAAATGTCAGAAAAAGAATTCAGAACATTCGTGGACAAAGCTCTATGAGTTGCAAGAGAAAAGAGAAATCGAACTTCAGGAAACAAGAAACTCCTTTCATGACTTGAAGGAGGAGATAAACATAAAGAACCAAACAGAATTTATAGAGATGAAAACTGTACTGCAGGAGATTCAAACCTCCCTTGAAAGTATTAAGAACAGATTAGATCAAACAGAAGCTAGAATTTCTGATATGGAAGAGAAAATGTCTAATTCAGATAAAATCAACAACAAGGATGGAAAAATAATTTTTAAAATGAGGACAACATACAGAAAATACTAGAGATCATTAAACATCGAAATATTCAAATAATAGCTATTCCAGAAAGTGAAAAATCAGAGAGGAGCATAGAATATCTATTCCATAAACTTGCAGAAAACTTTCTAAATCTGGAGAAACAGTTAGACATTCAGACAAAAGAAATACAAAGTATCCTGGGTAAAATCAACATAAGATCCTCTCCATGAAACCTCATAGCCAAATGGTATACAAATCACAAACAAAAACAAGATTCTAAAAATGGCAAGAGAGGAATGTCTGGTCACATATACAAATATCCCATTAAGCTAACATCAGACTTCTCAACTGAAACAATGGAGAGTGAAGAATGGGAAGGCATATTCAAAACGCTTAAAGAACAGCAACTTAAACCAAAAATACCATACCTAGTAAGACTATCCTTTAAATGGAAAAAAAAAAAGACAAAAACATCCTCAGATAAACAAAACCTGAAATAATTTACCAACACTGCTCTTCAGGAAGTACTGAAGGGAGTGCTCTACCAGGAAAACTAAAGAGAGACAAACAGTAGTAAGAGAACAACAATGAAGAAAATGGCTAACAAAATGACAGAGACAAGTCTGTAAATATCTTTAATAATGTTGAATGTTAATGGATTAAATTATCCATTCAAGAGACACAGACTGGCTGAATGCATTAAAAATAACAGAAACCCTCTATCTGTTTCCACAAGGAACACACCTCTTAGATAAAGAGAATGAAAGTGAAAGACTGGGAAAAGGTATTCCACGTCAATAGAAACCAAAACTGGTTTGAGTCATGATACCGATTTCAAACAAAAAAGACTTTAAGACCAAAACTGTAATAAGAGACAAATAAGGACATTATACAGTACTAAAAGAGTAACACTTATAAATAGCTATGCACACAACTTGAGTGCTTCCAGATATATGACAGAAAGACTCCTAGAGCAACAAGGGGATATAGACTGCAACACACTAATCATTAGGATCTCAACATGCCACTGTCTCCTTTGGACAGATAATGTAGACAAAAAATAAATAAATAAAGAGATACAGGATCTAAAAGGCACCATAAATCAAATGGACTTGGCAGGCACCTATAGAACCTACCACCCCAAACCACGAAATAAACATTTTTCTCACCTCCACATGAAACTTTTTCTAGGATCTACCACATAACAGGGACAAAACAAGAATACACACAGTCAAAGGTCCTCATTCTATGCAGAAACAGAAAGAATGGGGATATAGGAACATGAAAAACAGTTGCAGTTACTGGATACAGTGTGGAAAGGTCGGGAGATGGGGGAGTGTAAGAAGAAGGGAATCAAAGGTGACAATAGAGAGTGCCAGGGTCCAGCCTCGGCGGGGGTGGGTTAGTTGAGACTCGTACACAGGAGGGTGACACGGGTGAACAGGAACAGAAATTAGACTGTGACCTCAATGCCTCTTAGCATGTTCTCAGCGGGCCACAGCCAGAGCCAGCTCCAGCTGCTGCGCTAGTGGCTACCAAACACACGTATTTATTGAGGGATCTTACAGGAGTAGGAGGGGTGAGGGAGAAATAAAAGATTTACTCTATGAAACAGGGAATTCAAAGCACAGGAACAATGATCATAAAACATGATGTCTGTCTTGTTTGAACAGGTGAAGCCAAGCACAGTTCTCAGAACGAAGGAGTCTATTTGTCTGGTGCATTTTCTTCTTCAGTCTTGGTTACCGGACAGGGTCTTTTGAAGAGCGGCTTACAGGAAGTTTTGATAACTTCAGTCCCAGGCCAGTGTGGCAATATTGCTGGTTATAAAGCCCTAAATAGAAATCTTATCTTGTTAAGTAAAGACACAGTTAATATATGATCTATGTATTTATTACAGCTAAAGAGGGTGAGCCTATTACCTATATGGGAAAGCAAGATGATCTTGTAGCTCAGGAGACAACACAGGATGCTTTATTAGCCGTTTTTCATAGTCAACAGCGCATAGATGAGAAACTCTTTGCAGTTAAAAACTACCTGTTGCTTTAGATAAGAGCTCCCAGCTAAGATAGTTAATCTTTCTCTGGAACTCTCAGGCTTGTTCATCCTGTTGTCCTCAGTCAGGCTTTTCCTTCCTTAAAAGAATCCATAGGTTCCTGTATTTATCTGTTGAATCTGTCAATTAGTGAGTTCTTTTGTTTTATCTCTGGGTGGATGTGCTGACTTTGCCTAGCATGAGTTAACTTTGGCCTGTAGCTTTAACAAGGGCTAGCCTTAAACTAACTTATTCTACATATGCTACTAATGCTAATTTGGCTTATACTAACTTGAGCTTAACATATGTTAATTTTGGCTTAAGCAGACAGGTGGGGGAGTCTCAAACTTCCTGCCCTGCCCTCATGTGCATCTTAGGAAACCACATTCCTACAAGATCACTAATTGGCTTTATTGTAATGGTTGGGGGTGATATTTTACCGTTGCAGGGTACCGTAATAACAGTAAAACTCACGGCAGAGAAAGTGACTACAGGCCAGTAAATGACACAAGGAAGAGCTCGTAAGCTGGGCCTTGCCTCAGTTTCTTCCCAGTCCCGGCCTTGCCTTTTAGACATGGGAGGCAGCTTCTTTACCAGCTTGTGTAGTCTGCATGGCCCCCTCAAGAGAGACAGGTCATCTGGGGGATGCTGAAGTGGAGGACTGTTTGTCGATGATAGCATGTATGATATCTTTAACTGGACTGGTGTGCAGTGTGTTCATGCAGAGAAAATTTTCAGGCTGTGTTTGTGTACAATCATTAAATTTATAAAATAAATTTTAAAATAAAATGAAATAGTAAAAAAAAAGGAAAGAAGTACTAAAGTTTCTTTAAACAAATGAAAAGAAAAATACAATATAACAAATTTATGGAAATTGCTTTCTCTCCTTCCCTATCTCTCTCTCTCTGTCTCTTGGGTCAAATTAAAATAACAATAAATAAAATAAAATAATTCTTTTTAAGAAGTGATCGTAGATTGGAGGAGTCCGACCTGGTAGGGCCCCAGGATCTGTTTTGAGCTTTTGACCTTTAAGTACCACTTAGGTCATGTCAGCACGTTGGCAAGGCCGCTGCTGCCTCCCCCCCCACCTCCCGACCTAGGAATAAAACTTAGGTCGAATTAGCATGTCGGCAAGGCTGCTTGTTATTTGCCCCAGAAACTGTGGTAGCCTTGCTGGGAAGCGCCCCCGCCTCTGACTCCCCAATATACTACTATAAAAGAATTACATAGCTCTCTTATACATCCTGAGTATATGATAACATTTTCCAGAAAGTCCCCCACTCCCCTTTGCTCTGAACACCTACTGCTAATTACAATGCTTTACTCCGGACAGTCACAATAGAGGGAGGGATGAAGTCACATCTAGGCAGAAATCTTCTTGACCTTTGGAAGGCCCTTCAAGATACATTTAACATAAGCTTAAGAATAATCTTTTAGGCCAAAATGGACCCAGGGCTCTCCCGCCCCACTATGGCTAATGTTCTAACATAATAATAGCAGTGGTGCCATAGACACAATGGAACGTTTTAAGTATGCCACAAACTCACCTTAAAGTTCTTCATTAACTTGTCAGTCACTTTACTGCCAGTTGAAAAAGCTGTTCCCACCCTTACCTAGTAATAGTAGTTTTACCCTTTTAAGATATAGTAGGATTCCTTGAATTAAGTTTTAGATCCCTATAAAATTATATAAGTTCCATTCTTTATTAAAACCCATAAGAACTAATATCTATATTTGAGATTTTCTTTTCTCAGTATCGTGCTCGGCAATCACAAGATGGCTACCACACCGCATTAGCTGATAATTATCTCTGTTTGCTGGAGCCTGCTTTCCTGAAACTGCATTCCATGAAGATGCCTACATCAAACGAACAATTGCGGAACTGCACTAGACCCACCCTTAATCCAACCCTGAATGGAACCCATGTTCTCTATTGTTAAAACTTTATGAGCTGGTAATTAGAACACGTAGCCCCTCACCCATTTACTGGCATGTAACACACTTTCAATAAAAAGGCACAATAATTCCTAGCAGT
>NW_006160046.1:43532-48663 GCF_000334495.1 Tupaia belangeri chinensis
CACGGCCAGAGCAGGCTCCAGCTGCTGCGCTAGTGGCTACCAAACACACGTATTTATTGAGGGATCTTACAGGAGTAGGAGGGGTGAGGGAGAAATAAAAGATTTACTCTATGAAACAGGGAATTCAAAGCACAGGAACAATGATCATAAAACATGATGTCTGTCTTGTTTGAACAGGTGAAGCCAAGCACAGTTCTCAGAACGAAGGAGTCTATTTGTCTGGTGCATTTTCTTCTTCAGTCTTGGTTACCGGACAGGGTCTTTTGAAGAGCGGCTTACAGGAAGTTTTGATAACTTCAGTCCCAGGCCAGTGTGGCAATATTGCTGGTTATAAAGCCCTAAATAGAAATCTTATCTTGTTAAGTAAAGACACAGTTAATATATGATCTATGTATTTATTACAGCTAAAGAGGGTGAGCCTATTACCTATATGGGAAAGCAAGATGATCTTGTAGCTCAGGAGACAACACAGGATGCTTTATTAGCCGTTTTTCATAGTCAACAGCGCATAGATGAGAAACTCTTTGCAGTTAAAAACTACCTGTTGCTTTAGATAAGAGCTCCCAGCTAAGATAGTTAATCTTTCTCTGGAACTCTCAGGCTTGTTCATCCTGTTGTCCTCAGTCAGGCTTTTCCTTCCTTAAAAGAATCCATAGGTTCCTGTATTTATCTGTTGAATCTGTCAATTAGTGAGTTCTTTTGTTTTATCTCTGGGTGGATGTGCTGACTTTGCCTAGCATGAGTTAACTTTGGCCTGTAGCTTTGACAAGGGGTATTTACATAAAACTAGCCTTAAACTAACTTATTCTACATATGCTACTAATGCTAATTTGGCTTATACTAACTTGAGCTTAACATATGTTAATTTTGGCTTAAGCAGACAGGTGGGGGAGTCTCAAACTTCCTGCCCTGCCCTCATGTGCATCTTAGGAAACCACATTCCTACAAGATCACTAATTGGCTTTATTGTAATGGTTGGGGGTGATATTTTACCGTTGCAGGGTACCGTAATAACAGTAAAACTCACGGCAGAGAAAGTGACTACAGGCCAGTAAATGACACAAGGAAGAGCTCGTAAGCTGGGCCTTGCCTCAGTTTCTTCCCAGTCCCGGCCTTGCCTTTTAGACATGGGAGGCAGCTTCTTTACCAGCTTGTGTAGTCTGCATGGCCCCCTCAAGAGGGACAGGGCCTGGGGGATGCTGAAGTGGAGGACTGTTTGTCGATGATAGCATGTATGATATCTTTAACTGGACTGGTGTGCAGTGTGTTCATGCAGAGAAAATTTTCAGGCTGTGTTTGTGTACAATCATTAAATTTATAAAATAAATTTTAAAATAAAATGAAATAGTAAAAAAAAAGGAAAGAAGTACTAAAGTTTCTTTAAACAAATGAAAAGAAAAATACAATATAACAAATTTATGGAAAACAGTGAAAGCAGTACTAAGATGGAATTTTATACTAATGCGTGCCCTGCCACACACATATATATTTTAAAAAGAAAAGGAAAAGAAAATAAAGCAAAAGAAAGAGAAAAGAAAGACTGGAGGAGTCCGAACTGGTAGGGCCCCAGATCTGTCTTGAGCTTTTGACCTCTACCTCTTAGGTCGGGTCAGCACGTTGGCAAGGCCGCTGCTGTGTATCCCCCGCCCCCCCCACCTCCCGACCTAGGAATAAAACTTAGGTCGAATTAGCATGTCGGCAAGGCTGCTTGTTATTTGCTCCAGAAACTGTGGTAGCCTTGCTGGGAAGCGACCCCGCCTCTGACTCCCCAATATACTACTATAAAAGAATTACATAGCTCTCTTATACATCCTGAGTATATGATAACATTTTCCAGAAAGTCCCCCACTCCCCTTTGCTCTGAACACCTACTGCTAATTACAATGCTTTACTCCGGACAGTCACAATAGAGGGAGTGATGAAGTCACATCTAGGCAGAAATCTTCTTGACCTTTGGAAGGCCCTTCAAGATACATTTAACATAAGCTTAAGAATAATCTTTTAGGCCAAAATGGACCCAGGGCACTCCCGCCCCACTATGGCTAATGTTCTAACATAATAATAGCAGTGGTGCCATAGACACAATGGAACGTTTTAAGTATGCCACAAACTCACCTTAAAGTTCTTCATTAACTTGTTAGTCACTTTACTGCCAGTTGAAAAAGCTGTTCCCACCCTTACCTAGTAATAGTAGTTTTACCCTTTTAAGATATAGTAGGATTCCTTGAATTAAGTTTTAGATCCCTATAAAATTATATAAGTTCCATTCTTTATTAAAACCCATAAGAACTAATATCTATATTTGAGATTTTCTTTTCTCAGTATCGTGCTCGGTAATCACAAGATGGCTGCCACCACATCAGCTGATAATTATGTTTGCTGGAGCCTGCTTTCCCAAAACTACATTCCATGAAGACACCTACAACAAACGAACAATTGCGGAACTGCACTAGACCCACCCTTAATCCAACCCTGAATGGAACCCATGTTCTCTATTGTTAAAACTTTATGAGCTGGTAATTAGAACACGTAGCCCCTCACCCATTTACTGGCATGTAACACACTTTCAATAAAAAGGCACAATAATTCCTAGCAGTAGTCACTCTTCAGAGAGTGATCTCTGAGGGGCGTCCGACTCAGGACGTGCATGAAAAGGCACTGAGACCTTTGTCTTCTTTTCCTGCGCCGCCTTGGATGAGTCAACCCACCCCTACTGAGGCTGGACCCTGACAAAAGACAGCAAACAAAACAAAACAAAAACAAAAACAAACAAACAAACAAAAACTAGTGATGTATCTCAAGGAATTGGAAAACCAAGCACATGGTAAACCCCAAATTAGTAGAAGCAAAGAAATATTAATAGTAATGATCAGAAATCAGAAGATCAAGCAATACAAGAAATCCATGAAATGAAAAGCTGGTTCTTTTTGTAAATATAAATAAATTTGACCATTAGCTTGCCTACCTAAAAAATATTCATATTAATAAACTTGAAAAAGAAGATGTTACAACTGATAAAACTGAAATTTGAAAAATTATTAGTGACTACTATAAGCAACTACATGCCAGCAAAGTGGAAAACCTAAAAGAGATGTGCAAATTCCTGGTTATATACAAATCTATACTGATATTGGACTAGTAAGAAATAAAAAGTCTAAGCAGACCCATAGCAAGACTGAATCATTAATAAAAACTCTCCCAACACACGAAAGCTCAGGTCTAGCTGGCTTCATTGATGAAGTCTACAAATCTTTGAAAGAACTAACACCAATCCTGAATCTATTCCAAAAGATCCAAATGAAGAGAATCTGCTCCAGCTCATTTTATGAGGCCACTATCCTGTGGCACTAGAAGGATATGAGGACACAAGAACAACAATAACAAAAACAAACTATGGACTGGTATCCAAATTGAACACAGATATAAAAATCTTCAACGAATTACTAACAAGCAGAATTTGACAGTAATAAAGATTCTCTGCTGTGATAAACTAAGACTTATTTCTGGGATGAAAGTCATGAATCAATAAATGTAACACATTTCATCAACTGAAGAAAGGATAAAACCACATTATCATATCGATTGATGCAGGAAAGCATTTGATAAGCATCATGATCAAGACTCTCAACCAAATAGGCACAGAAAGTTTATAGTAAAGGTCATATATGACAATCCACAGCTAACATCATACTGAATGGGAAAACGCTTAAAGCTTTTTCACTAAACACTGGAAGAAGATAAGGATATCCACTTTCTAAAAAAATCTTAGAACTGATAAATGAATTCAGTAAACACAATGCATAGTCAGTTGCCCTTTTGTACACGGATAATAAACTGTCTGAGAAAGAAATCAAGAAGGCAATCTCATTTATAATAGCCACACATGTGCACAAAATAAAATATCAAGTATTATTTAACTAAGGAGGTGAAAGAACTTTTCAATGAAAATTATGAAACAATGAAGAAAGAATTTTCAGAGAATATACAAAAATGGAAAGACACTCCATGATTGCAGATTGGAAGAATCAATATTACTAAAATTATTGACATTGGGGCCAGCAGATGGCATAATAGTTACGTTGCTGGACTCCCATGTAATCAACCATGGTTCAAGTCCCAGACCTGGTGGCTCAAAACTCATGCTGAGTGCATGTGTGTGCATGCCTAAAGTACTGAGAGGAGAATGGAGAAGAAGGGATTGCAGCATGGCCATTCCTCCTGGGGGAGGTGAGGGTTGATTATCACTTTGTGTCTCTGTTTATTAGGTGAGTATCTGTGTTTGATAGCAAAAATCTCTCTCTCTAAAAGAAATATATATTGATGGAGAAGAAGGGATAGATACCCAGGAGTGGAATTGCTGGATCATATGGTCTTTCTAGTTGTAGGTCTTTGAGAAACCTCCAAATTGTTCAGAGTGGATGTACCAATTTACATTCTCACCAACAATGTAGGAGAGTTCTCAGTGATTCAATGTAAAAAGAAAATTTTAAAGTAATGATAATAAATAAAATTCAGTAAAATAATTCTTTGAAAAACATTAAATAAAAATGTCGATATTACCCAAAGTAATCTACAAATTCAATACAACCCCTGTCAAATTATCAACAACATTCTTCACAGAAATCGAAAAATCATCTTAAAATTTGTCTGGTTTAACAAAAAACCCCAATTGCTAAAGCAATTCTGTGCAAAGAATGAAGTTCGAGGTATTATACTATATGACTTCAAAATACATTACAAAGCTATAATAACTAATACAACATGGTATAGTACAAAAATAGACCCATAGACCAATGGAACAGACAAGAGAACCCCAAATGAATTCACAAATATATAGCCAACTAATTTTTGATGAAGGTCCCAAAAAGACCATCTTTTCATTAAATGGTGCTGGGAAAGTTGGATATCCATATGCAGAAGAACTAAACTAGACCCTTATCTCTCATCTTATACAAATATTAACTCAAAATGACTAAAGGCTTAAAGGTAAAATCCAAACCTACAAAAATTTTACAAGAAAACATTGGTTTAGGCAAATATATATATTAGGCAGATAAAAATATATGTATTTTAAATTTGTAAATATACATCAGTGTGTGTGTGTGTGTGTGTGTGTGTGTGTGTGAATTGA
>NW_006160046.1:48721-55776 GCF_000334495.1 Tupaia belangeri chinensis
GAGAGAGAGAGAGAGAGAGAGAGAGAATGACAGAAAAGAGGAGAAAGCACTAGCCAATGGAGTGCAATCACATCACAATCCCTTCTCTATTTCTCCATCTTGTCAGGATTTTGTGCCTACATACACAGGTGGTGGGCATGTTTTTCAAGCTTCAAGGGCTGGGATTTGAACTACAGTCAGCCATGTGGGAACTCTTTCCTTAATACTAGGTTATGGGGGCTGTACTGTTTTTAAAGTAAGATCTCAAAAAGCACAAACAACATCAAAATAGATAAATTGGATTACATCAAACTGAAAAGCTTCTGTATAAAAGGGAAATGCAGATGACCTACAGAGTAAAATATTTGCAAAGAATGCATCCAAAAAGGAATTAATACCCAGATTATATAAGGAACTTAACCAATCTACCAGTAAAAAACCCAACAATCAAATTTTAAAATGGGGGGCCAGCAGTTAGCGTAATGGCTATGTCGCTGGACTCCCATGTAGTCGACCATGGTTCGAGTCCCAGACCTGGTGGCTCAAACTCATGCCGGGCACATGTGCGTGCATGCCCAAGATCCCGAGAGGAGAATGGAGGAGAAGGTATTGCGGTGTGGCCATTCCCCCGGAGAGAACGATTTCTCACTTTCTGTCTCTCTGTCTCTCTCTGTCTGTCTGGCGAGTGCACGTGCCCTATAGCAGAAACCTCTCCAAAAAAAGAAAAAAGAAATTTAAAATGGACAATAAATCTAAACAATTTTCAAAGGAAGATCTAGAAATAGCCAAAAAAGCATATGAAAAAATGTTCAACACTAAATAATCATAAGAAAATGCAAATTAAAACCACACTGAAATATCACTTAATCCACATTAGAATGATTATTATCATAAAGCAAAAAATAAGTGTAAGCAAGGCTCTTTGAGAAGGTGGAGTCTTGGTGTATTGTTTGTGGGAATGTAGTTAGTAGAGTTGCTATATAAAAAAATTTGGAGTTTCCTCAACAAACTAGAAATAGAAGTACCATATGATCCAGTAATCCTACTACTGGGTGTATATCCAAAGTATGTTAATATGTATAATTCCATATACACTTAGATCTTTTATATAAGGCTCATAAAAGAATAAAAAGCTGTTTCTTTAAAATTTGTATTAAAATTCCATGGAGATGTAATTGAAGATTTCTTTTTCAAGTATGTCTTATGGCATGAAATTTTCTATTGTAAACATGTGCTTATCAAATAAATCTTTATAGTATAAAAATGAAGAAAAATTTACTGTATATTGTTGAGAAGAATACAAAACTACAAATTTTGATAGGCAGTATAATGGCCTTCTAAAAATACCTGTATCATAATCTCTGGAATCCATAAATATGTTACCTTAAATGGCAAAGGGGACTTTGGAAGTGTGATTTAGTTAATCATCTTGGAATAGGAAGGATCTCGATACCTGAGTGTGTCCAACACAATCACAAGGTTCCTAATAAGCGAAAGATGGTGCAATGAGGTCAGAGTTGGAAATCTGATGTCAAAAAACGGAAAGGGATGAAACTAAGGGTATATTTAAGAATTTTTATGTGTCAGTTTCAGGGCTAAACTTTCATAAAAATATGTATATACCTGTGAACATCTGAGGAACAAGATGAAATAAGGAAGACTAAAGCCAAAGGGGAAAAAATGGAGAAGTTAAATTCATAGCAGTAATGAATAATTAGAGATAAAATGGGCCGGATAACTTACCTTGTCTTTCTTCTGAGAGTTTTTCTGAAAACAACACTGCAAGAAAGATTAAATTCACTCAGTAAATAGGAAAGTAGTTAACAACTCAGTTTAGTGGCATATTGGCCCAAAGCAGCATTCTCTGACTGTTTATGGGAGCTTTCCACAATGACAGAGTACTAAAGAGAAAATTATCACCTTAATCTGTGAAGATGCTAAAAAGAAAGCCTTCTCAAGAATGTCTTGTAAAGAAGGGTTTCTCCAAAGTTATGGCCATGTAAGACAAAAGCCACTTTAGAGACAGCTAGAGTCTTAGATGATTTGGAAAAATCAAAATGGGCATGTCTAGGGAATGTTAACTTGGTAAATGTAATAACGAGTAAAATCTAGAGTTCTTTTTAATAAAATTCTGCAAATAGCAGTAACTGAGCTTGAGACTAATTCTTTTCATCTCAACACTTTAATATTGAATCTCTTAGTAATCATCGGGACTCAGAAATGGTAAATGTAGAGAAAACTTGTAAACAAAGTAAAAGGAAGACAGAAAATCTAAGGTTAGAAGTAGGAGAAATGAAAGGGTAGAGGTTTTGGAAAAAAACAAGATAGAATAATTTTTGGGCATACATAGCAACAGGTTTGATATAGAGTTACTATATTCGTTTTTTTTTTTTGGAGAGGTTTTTGCTATAGGGTGTGTGCGCTCGCCAGACAAGACAGAGAGAGACAGAGAGACAGAAGGCCATCTCCAGGGGGGATGGCCACGACGCAATTCCTTCTCCTCCATTCTCCTCTAGGGATCTTGGGCAAGCACGCACATGTGTCCGGTGTGAGTTTTAAGCCACCGGGTCTGGGACGCGAACTGCGGTTGAGTACATGGGAGTTCAGCGACATAGCCATTATGCTAACTGCTGGTCCCAGAGTTACTATATTCTTAAAGGCACTTACAGAAAATATTAAAGTAGAAAATACCTACATGAATATTGATGGAGGACAAAGATAATTACCAGCAAATAGGACAAGCTCTGTAATAATGCTAAAAGGGAAAAAAAAAAATTACTCACCTCCTTCCTCTGTATTGTTCACTGAAAAACAAACAAACAAAAATAGGTATGCATTTATCTAAATGCCAACTTCAGCAACTGGATTTTTACCTCATATCACAAGTATTTCTACTATCATCATCTTGAATAATTTTATGACTCCTATAGACAAACATCATCATTTTGTTGTAACTGAAACTTACATACAGATGTAATTAATTTCACTTTCTCCATGATATATGTTTGCACACAGCTGCCCGTTGTGACCTAACTTCCTGGTGCACAGGGTTGGAGAAGTGTATGCTAAGTTGATATCTGCCTTGGTCATGGGACTTTTTTTCCTAATAGAGCAAAATATTATTTGTCACATTTAGGAAGAATTTTTATGTGACTGAGTTTTCTATTTAGGGTCTCATTCATCTTTGCCTTTTGCCAAAATAATAACAGTAGGTACCTATTGTATTTAGAGCCTCCACCTTCATCTCTGAACCAGAACATCCAGTTAAGTACAACCAAGTGCAGAAGTATTTTTAAAAAACAGGCATGATAAAAACAAAGACCATTCTACCAAAATATTATATAATAAAGTTGCTAAAAACTAAAGATAAAATCTTTAAGGAAACTATGGGGTGGAGGAAACACATTAGATATGAAATTACTAAGGTAAGACTGTCTTTAGTCTTATCATCAGTATATGCGCAATAGAAGAAAATAAAATGGCAGTTTTAACAGCACTAAAAGAAAAATGTAAAAGTAAAATTCTAAATCCATTAAAAAACAAGGTGAAATAAAGAATTTCTCAATGCAAACAAAATAAAAACTTGAAATCTTATCATCAACAAATGTGTTCAATAATATATGTTCAAGGAAGTTTTTCATATGAAAGGACAATTACACCTGGTGGAAAACTGGGTCCACAGGAAGGAATAAAGAGCACTGGAAGTCATAAATATGTGGTTAAATATAACAGACTATTTCTTATTTAACTTTATAAAAAATAAATGTTTTAAAAAATAAAAGCAACCTATTGTGAGCTCATACTGTATATTCAAATAATAGCACAAAGGAGATAGAGGAATTAGAATTGTACTGTGCTAAATAAAGTCAAATAATATTGTTTCTAGGTAGACAGTGAAAAGTTAAATATGAAAATTGTAAATCTTAAAGCAAGTACTAAAAAATTAAGTAAAAGTCAGAATGCAATAGTAAAGAGAAAACTGAATAGTGAAAATATTCAATGCAAAAGAAAGCGTAAAAATTAGAATAATGAATCAAGAATAAAGGGTTAGCAATTCATTAGATTATGAATTTAAATTCAATCATATGGATAAGCCATCTAGACACACAATGAAATGACAGAATCTTCTAGAATTTATATGGATGCAAGCCTCAACTTTATTCTTTTTTACAAGGAATACATTTAAATAAAAAGAAATAAACCTATGAAAAAGATATTATAATGACATAGTATATGGTATGGGTTTTATTATGTCTACATGTTACAACTATTAACTTGATTATATTAATATCAAAGAAGACTTCAAAAGAAGAAGTGATTACAAGGATAAAGGGAATGTTATTTCTTAATGGTAAATGATTAATTCCTGTAGAAAACATAACAATTTAAAATCTGCTCCTAATAACGGAATTTTTAAGTATAAAAAACAAGAAACTGATCAAACTAATAGCATTAGAGAAATCTATTTATATATAGTTAAATATTTCAAGTATAATTAAGTATTTCAATATTTTTCTTTGTGCATTTGATGGGACAGGTTAAACAGCAGTGCCCATATAAAAGGCCTTAACTACTAATCTACTTAATACAACTGACATTTATGAAATTTGTCTTCTGATAATATTTATTCATTAAAATAATTTTATTTTCATTTATTTCTTCCATAAGAGACAGAAAAAGCATCTCTAACAGTCCCTACTCCACAATCTACCTCAAGGCTTCAGCCAATCTCCTATTCTGGGCAAAAGATGCCCAAGTTCTCAGGGAGATCTCAGGCTGTGAACCAGAAACCTTCCTATGTGAGGTTTCCTTCAGCGTGTCACATTCTATAGCTGCATCATCATCATTTTAATAGTAGCTGGAATGTAAATAAAGATAGATCATAATATTTTGTTTTGTTTGGTCTTTTTTTTTTTTTGGAGAGGTTTTTGCTATAGGGCGCATGTGCTCACCAGAAAGACAGAGAGAGACAGAGAGATAGAAAGCAAGAAATCACCCCCCAGGGAGGATGGCCATGCTGACATAGGAAGATACGAGCATAGTGTATAGTATTTACCATTGCACTAAAAGGAGAGTAATGGATTTTATAAATTTATTGAAATTCTGAAAAAAAAAGATAAAAAAGAGCAATCAATGAATGTTGGTCAAAAAATGAATGGCTTAGAGCAAAGGAAGAGGTAGGAAGAAGAGCTATTAGTAGGTTGTGAATTTTTGCTATATAAACAGCATATAAAACTTATAAATGTAATTTTAAACTGTTTTGATATGTTTCCATAAATATATATTTAAACCATGAAAATAGACTGAAAGGATATATATCAAATTTGTAATACTGATTAAGTTACCAGAGGGATGAAAGAACTCAGTTTCAGAACAATGTAAAATAACATCTTCCATTTTGTTTGTAGTACCCTAATTTTTCAGAAGATAGTATAATTTTAAATGTGTTTCACATAATTTTTAACTTTTAATTTGGGATGGTGTGGAACTTCTTGGTGTTCTTTTTATTTCTCTGCTTTTTTATTTTTAATTCAAAACTTAATAAAGAATTTAATGACAGATATAATAATCTCTATATGTAACACCATGTGTATATCTACATATGAGGGAACACTAAGTTTTACTTTGGTTTTGTATCAAAGCTTTTATTTAAATCTTTCTAAGAGAAAAATCACCTAAATTGCAATTAAACTAGTATATAATTTTGAATTTTTTTTTTTTTGTATTTTGAGGACACTTTAATTTTTAAGGAGCATTTAGTTTATCTTTGTATTTTGAGGACACTTTAATTTTTAAGGAGGAATTAGTTTATCAACAGGGTTTATTTTTGAATCTGGAAATTTTAATTTTTGTGGGGACATCTAAAGTGATTTGAAACAGTGATGTTATTTTGTGTACAAGGATGTCCTCTTGTTTAAATAGATTTGTAGTACTAATTAGAAAACTGCTAACACACTTCAATTCACTGAGATAGTTTGTATTCTTAAAACATGAGGGATAACTCATTGCAAACATTTTTATAGCTTTAGTTAAAAACAGTGTAAAAAAGATAAAACACATTTTAAAATTTTCAGTCTAATTAAGCAATTGCACTTCCTTCATGGAAACAAATCAACTTGCTTATTGTTCTTGCATAAAAATATTTGTCAATTCTATTTACTGATATTCGGAGATTTGAATATTCATATAGTATTTCCATTAAAGAGGTGTGTGTGTGTATTTTTAATTAAAAGATACATTTGTAGTATTATTTAAGTAATCTTCAAAAATGTTTACATAATACATTCTTTTCACTTTTTAATTTAATTTTAATTTTTAGGTTCAGATCTGATTACTGGTCATTAGGTCCTTGTAGAATCAAAACACTTAGAACTAAAATAGTTTTGCTTTATTTATTTATTTATTTATTTATTTATTTATTTTGAAGAGGTTTTTGCTTTAGGGCACATGCACTTACCAGACAGACAGAGAGAGACAGAGAGACAGAAAGCAAGAAATTACCCCCCAAGGGAGATGGCCATGCTGCAATCCCTTCTCCTCAATTCTCCTCTTGGGATCTTGGGCACACACACACATGCACCTGGTGTGAGTTTAAGCCACCAGGTCTGGGACTTGATCCGTTGTCTGCTACATGGGAGTCCAGTGACATAGCCATTATGCTAACTGCTGGTCTCTGTGTTTTCAAATTCTTACCAGAATTTATCGTTTGGCCTTTTGGTACCAAAAGATTAAAAATGAAATCTAAGAATGCTTAGTGTCCAATCACTCTGACCCTGTCCTCTTGCAGTGATTAAAGGCATATCCTAACTTGGGGAACTCCTGACTGCTGGCCATTTGGAAAATGAGCAGTGAACATGTAGATCTGGAGATGAAAATGATGCTAAATTTGAGCTGTCAATATGACACTGAGACGTGGTCACTCAGCTTAGTTATAGGATATTAAGGTAAATACCCACATAGTCACACTTTAAAAAGTATTTATGATCTTTGGGAAGCAGCAGTTAGCGTAATGGCTATGTCGCTGGACTCCCCTGTAGTCGACCGCGATTCGCCCCCCGGACCCGGGGGCTTAAAAC
>NW_006160046.1:55892-57388 GCF_000334495.1 Tupaia belangeri chinensis
AGTGCACCAGACCTTTAGCTAAAAACCCCTCTCTAAAAAAAAAAAAAAAAGTATTTATGATCTTTGACCACTTGAAAAAGTTGTGCTTTCTCTGGACTTTGATGTGCTGAAAATTGCACCCACCCCCTGCTTATTTGCAAATGAAATGTAAAAATTATGTTCTCTGCAAACATAAAGCTTGATTTTTCTTCTCATTTTTTAAAAAAGGCTTGAAAATAATTTTAAGTTTTTACTGTGTAGAATGAGAGCCTGCCATTTTGCAGATTCATAACTGCAGTTGGAGGTTAGGGAATAGAAATTTCTCTTCTCTTCTGTGACTAGGTAAGTTTCATTTCTAATTTTCCAACCCACATCAGGAACTGCAAAGAATAGCAGGCAAGGTGTGACATTTAATTCTTTGGTTCTGTTCATTATCTTTTGGTGTAAAGGCCCTTTTAGTAGCCTGGGGAGAAGTGGATGGTGCCCAAATTGGCACCATAGTTCCCTCCATCCTATTCATTTGGGAAAGGGATTAGCTTAATTCTAATGGGATTTAAAGATGGCCTTGAATCCCCAACAACTTAAGTTGCAAAAGAACCAGAGTTTCTATGTTCCGTGCATTTTAGATTCAGTTTTTGTTCCATGCATTTTAGATTCAGTTTTGGATTTTTGCCTGGGGACGCCCACTGAGTTGTGGCTCTCCTCTGCTAAGCACAGACAACATCAGAGTTTTACAGGCTCAGTGGGTCCTGACATTGGGGTCAGGGTTTTTTTGTTTGTTTGTTTGCTATAGGGTGCATGCATTCACTGGAGAGACAGAGAGACATAAAGTGAGAAATTATTCCCCGGAGGAATGGTTATGCTGTAGTCCTCTCTCCTTCATTCTCCTCTTGGGATCTTCAGCATGCACATACACACCCCAGCATGAGTTTTCAGCCACCAGGCCCAGGACTTGAACTACAGTCAATTATGTGGGTATCCAGCAATGTAACTATTACACCATCTGCTGGCCCCTTCAGAAATAGGTATTTCTTAAAATACAAGTAAACAGTTATAAAAATCTATTACTGAATAAACACAGAATAAACTATATATTGATTTGTTTCCTTCTTTTATGGTTGCCCATGTATATTCTTTTCTTTTCATACTATAACAAACATGCAATGTTTAGAGACTAATACAGATTCAGAGATAAACTTTAACTTAAGATATACTTACGGCGTGTGTACTCGCCAGAGAGACAGAAAGCGAGAAATCAGCCCCCAGGGGGATGGCCATGCCATACTCCTTCTCCTCCACTCTCTTCTTGGGATCTTGGGCACGCACACATGCCCATGAACCTGGTGTGAGTTTTAAGCTGCCAGGTCCAGGACACAAACCATGGTCAACCATGTGGCAGTCCAGCAACACAACCATTATGCCATCCACTGGTCCCATGATGTATTTTTTTGAACTTGACAGTAAGTATCCAGGAAAAGGACTTTACTTGGATGTTTGGCTTTTTTTCAATTAGATTT
>NW_006160046.1:59036-69037 GCF_000334495.1 Tupaia belangeri chinensis
TCTTAGCCTTGTCAATACTACAGTTTAGGGAAATTCTACCTAGGACTCTCAAAATATCTGGATCTTCTTCTTTTTTTTTGTAGCCTCTTCATGCATAAAGCTACTATAGATAATTACACTCATTGAAATTTTGCTGTCTCCAGGATACTCCTAAGCATTTTGTGCTGTCAGGTCTAAAACGTAGAGAGGCTAATGGATGCTTTAGGCAAGAATTTAGAAACAACAGTTTAATCTCTCAGGGCATAAACTAAACCCTAGCAACTACAGTCTGAATTTGCTAGATACTCCTTTATTTATTTATTTTTTATTATCATCATAATCTTGTTTATATTACATTGGATTGCATATAACTTTACAGGGTATTACATTGCTTTTTAAAAAGGGAATGCCATGCATGTCAGTCAATACACAGACATTAATCTGCCCACTTCATCATGCAATATCTTTTCATAGTTTTTCTCAATCATTATTATTATTATTCCAATTAGTTTTTTTAAACAGTCAATCACTATTTCTCATTTTGCTTGTAAAAAGACTTTTACCCATCCGTGAAATACTAGACACTTCTTGATTCCTTGACTTTTACCCCTGGTTAAAGGTCTCCACTAACCTCATGTCTCAGTCCTTAGTCCTGTTGTCAGCATCTTGCACTTCCTTAGCTCTGATTTGTCCCACGAATGATAATGCCCTACATGGTCCTTCCTCTTAAGTGGCACTTTGGCTGATTTAGTGCCAAAAGTTTGTAAACCCACTACCTTTTCCTGTCACCCAGACCTGAGAGAATGTGAGTACAGGTGAGAAATGCAGAACGATGCTATTTGGAGGCTGTTATCTTAGATGAATGGATAAGACTGAAAATGGTATTTAAGGGTCTTGCTTGATTAAGGGCCCTCAAAAGGATAACTTCATCAAAAAACAACAACAACAACACTCTCTCACTTTTTGCTCTCTCTTCTACATAAACATGTGATTTGGTATCCTCCAAAGTAAAAACAATTAAATAAAGCAATGCAAAAGTGAATTTCTGCCTTCTAACCTTTATTCTTATAGATTCTGTTGTATCTTTCATTTCTTTATAAGAAATTAAAAAGTTAGTGTCTTTATTGATGAATAGACATTTTATATATATATTTATAGTTATATATAACATGTGTTATATGTATACATATGTGACATTTATGGTTATTATATGACATGTTGATATATGTGCACATGGTGGATGGCTAACAAATGTTTCCTCACATACTTATCACTTATTGTAGTGTGAATACTAAAACCTATTCTCTTGGCAATTCTTAGGGATACAGTACATTGTTAACTATAACCACCAGGCTGTACAGTGGATCTCTTCTGGTGATTCACTCAACTGAAAATTGCTAACTCCATACTTGCCCACTTTCCAGCCCTGATAGCTACCATCATATTCTGCTTCTATGAGTTCATCTTTAGATTCCAGATATAAATGAATACACGGGGCATTTGTTTATCTCTGTGTGGTTCATCTGACATAATGTCCTCTAGGTTTATCTATATTGTCACAAATGACAGGATTTCACTTTTTTTGTATCTGAATCATATTCAATTATGTGTTTATACATTTTCTCTATCCATTTTTTTCCCTGATGGAGACTGAGGTTTATTCCATATGATGGTTACTGTGAATATTTATGCAATAACCTTGGGGATGTATAAGTACACTCAATATACTGATTTGCTTTCCTTTGGATATATACTCAATAGTGGAATTAGTGAATCATAAGTAAGTTATTTTTTAATTTTTTGAGAACACTCCATACTGCTTTCTACAATGACGATACCAATTTACATTGCTATCAAACAGAGTATATGTTCCTTTTTCTTCATTTCCTCTCCATGTGTTACCTTAGAATTGTTTGTTTTTTATAATAATCATTCTAGGGCCAGCCAGTGGAGTGGTGGTTAAAGCAGTTGGATTCCCCATGGACAACTGTGCTGTCCAATTCTAGACCTGACAGCTTAGGAAACACCCCAGGAGGAAGTGCATGAGTGTCCCAAATCCTGAAAGAAGAGAGTCAAGGAGAAGGGATTGTGGCATACCATCCCCCCGGGGAGTACTTTCTTAATTTCTTTCTTTCTCTGTGTCTAGTGAGTGTGCATGTCCTATGGCAAAAAATAAATAAATAAACAAACAAACAAATAAATAAATAAATAAATAAATAAAATAAATCAATAGACTTGTAACAAGCTGGAGGCAATATTTCCTTGTGATTTTAACTTGTATTTCTTTGATGATTAGTGATTTTCAGCATACTTTCATAGTATCTATTAGTCTTTTGTATCTCTTCTTTTAATAACCTAAAGATTCAGATCTTTAGGTTATCTGAATTCTTCAGGTATTTTGGATATACCTCATCAGATGTTTGGCTTGCAAATATGTTTTTCCCATTCAGTAGCATGTGTTTTCAGATTATTGAGTTTCCAGAAAAACTTAAGTTTTATGTAATCCCATTTGTCTATTTTTTCTTTTATTGCTCTGCTTTTTTTTTGTCACATCTAAATGACTCCTGTCCATACCATTGCTATGTAGTTTCTTTCTATGTTTTTTTCTTGTATTATTATAATGTTAAAGTCTTACTTTTATTTCTTTAATCCATTTTGAGTTAATTTTAGCATATGGAGTGAGAAAAGGATCTTATTTCATTCTTCTGTATCTGGATATTCAGTTATTCCAAGAACATTTGTGATATGCATTTTTTGCGCCCAGGTAAAATAATCAGTTGACCTTAAATTAATGTTTGTTTGTTTTTTCTTATACTCTTATTTGATTACATAAGTCTGCGTGTCTGTGTTAATGAGAAATTCATGCCATTTGATTATTATAGCTTCGTTGTAAATTTTGAAACCTGGTAATATGATGCCAGAGCTTTCTCTATTATTATTATTATTATTATTATTATTGTTATTTGTACAAGGTGCTTTGGCTAACCAAAGTCTTTGCAGTTCTATATGAATTAAGTTGATATATGTGCACACAGTGGATGGCTAACAAATATGTTAGAAATGCCACTGAAATTTTGGGACCAGCAGTTAGCATAATGGCTATGTCGCTGAACTCCCATGTAGTCAACGCAGTGTGAATCTTGGACCCAGTGGCTTAAACTCATGCCGGGTGCATATGCATGTGTGCCCAAGATCCCAAGAGGAAAATGGAGGAGAAGGGATTGCAGTGTGGCCATCCCCCCTCCAGGGGGTGATTTCTCTCTTTCTGTCTCTCTGTCTCTCTGGTGAGCGCACACACCCTATAGCGAAAACCTCTCCAAAAAAAAAAAAAAAGAAAGAAAGAAATCCTCCTGAAATTTTAATAAAGTTTATACTAAATCTGAAGATCACTTAGGGTAGCATGGACATTTTGACAATATTAATTCTTCCAATTAATGAACATGGGATATCTTCCATTTATTTGTGTCTCTTAACATTTATTTTGTCAGTATTTTATAGTATCAGTGCAAAGGTCTTTCATTTATTTTGATTAAATTTATTCCTAAATCTTTTATTTTCTGTAACTATTGTAGATGAGAGTTTCCTGATTTCTTTGCTAGACAGATTTTTATAGGGACTGAGAATGCAACTGGCCACCTGTGGTAGTTCAAAAGTAATGAGATGCTTCTATGCTATGAAATCCATATTGGAACATTCTCGGATTGTGCCTCAAAGTCTCACTGTGCAGTGAGTGTGTGTATGTACCTGTGATCCTGGTTGGCTGGGGTTGGATGTGGATAGTGGCATGAAGACCCTTTTGATAGTGCTTGTATTTCTCTTTCTCTCTCTGTCTCTCCTTCTCTTGGCATGAATAAATAAATGTCAAAGAATGTTTAAAATGTAATTATTTTTTGTATGTTGATTTTATTTCCTGCTAATATATTGAATTTATTAGTTCTTACAGCTTTTTTGAAATATATATACACATATATATGTTATATAATTATATAAGGCATATATAACATATATTCGTACATGTGTATATACATACGTGTGTGTGTATATATATGTATACACACACATATATATATCAGCTTAAAAATGGAAATCTTGCCCTTATGACCACAGGGATGAATTGAGCAGAGATCATGCTAAGTTGAATAAACCATAAAGAGAAAAAAACACCACTTACATGTTGAATTTTAAAAAGGTAAATGAATAGAAAGTGAGGGTAAAATTGTGGTTACCAGGCGGCAAGTTTTCTGGAAGGTGGAGTTTGGGGAGATACATATCCATACGTATACACACACACACACACACACACACACACAGAGAGACATATATATAAAATCAGGGAGTACAAAATTATTGTTATTTGAGATGAAAAAGTTTAGAGATACAACACTCTAATTCACTCTTTTCTAACCAGCTTTTAAGCTTGAATTTTTAAAATCACTACTATACGTCAAGTCTTACAATTAGTGATCTGTTTGTTATGTAATTCTAAAGCATTCAATATTTCTTGCTTCAACAATTAAAAAACCACACACACAAAACTCTGTAATTAATAGAGTAGGCCAAAAGTAGGGACCAGCAGTTGGCATAATGGCTATGTCACTGGACTCCCACGTAGTTGACTGTGGTTCTTGTCCCGGACCCAGTGGCTTAAAACTCACGCAGGGCGCGTGTGCGTGCGTGCCCAAGATCCTGAGAGGAGAAAGGAGGAGAAGGGATTGCGACATGGCCATCCCCTCTGGCGGGTGATTTCTTGCTTTCTGTCTCTCTGTCTCTCTCTGTCTGTCTGGCAAGCGCATGTGCCCTATGGCAAAAACCTCTTAAAAAAAAAAAAGTCTTGTCTTACTTTTTGCATTACACATATGGTCTCTGTAATTTTATAATTCTGTCATTTAAAATATGCTATTTAAATCTAATTTCTACATTTCACAAAATTATTTTCAGTAATATCTAAATACGTTTTCTGTGGAGTAATTTCATATTTGCTATTTTTCAGAATGTGAGAATATGTATGTGTGTGTATATATGTGTGTGAGTATCAAGTCACGTGTATATATGTGAGTATCAAGTCTGTTTTCCGGTACATTATATATACACTTGTAAAACGTTTTGTATAATTTTGTGATAACATAGTTTTCCCCAGTTTTTTTCAACAAGCAAATCTATTTATAGTAAATGAAAGCATGTTTTTGCACTTGCCATTCCAATTTTTTTTCACTCCCTCCCTCACTAATTCTTTCACAGAAGGTGAAGAACCAGGGGCCTATTTTCCAGACTGGCACTCAACCTGAGAGGCCTTTTATCAAACTTTTAAATTTATTTAAAAATTTAGAATTGAGTGACTATTTTAAGCTACCTTACCACTTTTAGTCACTTTTAGTTTCCTCGTGGATTACAAATATTGTATGATCTTTGGGGAAAGTGAGAGCAGTGATTCAGCTCTTCAGATGGTGACACGTGATCTCTCACGACGTCTCTCAGACACTCAGCAGTGATGCAGCCCTAACCTGCAGGGCCACCGTGAACAGTAACAGCACAGTATGAATGCTGGTGCTTGAAATAGCAATGTGCAAACATGCTGCAAGTGTTTTAGAAGATTTAGCTTTTCCTGGAACTTTCTTTTCATAGTAAAAATAAAATAAAACAACAAAAAGACTCCCAATGTTAAAAACACCTAATAAACTTACAGATTTGAAAAATTAGACACTGAAGATAGGCAATAAACTTTACATTGTAAAAGCAATATATTGGGACCAGCAGGTGGTGTGGTGGTTAAGGTGTTGGACTCCCACATGGCCGACTACAGTTCAAATTGATCTGGTGACCTCTCACTACCATCCGCCCTCCATTTCTCTCTGGTAAGTGTGCATGTCCTATAGCAAATTTTAAAAAATAATAATAATGATAAAAAAAACACAAATAATTACTTATAAAAGAAAACAATTTATTTCAAGTTTCAAAGATTTAACAATTTTGAAAGTGAAGAAAGAGGCCCCTGCCCCTCCCAAAGCTAAGCCAAAGCAAAGCTTTTGAAAGTTAAGAAGGCAGTGCTGGAAGGAATCCACAGCCACACACAAAAAAATGTGTAAGTCATTCACCTTCCAGAGGCCCAAGATACTGTGGGTCCAGAGGCAACCCAAATATTCTTAGAAAAGCACCCCCAGGAGAAACAAGATTGACCACTAAGCTATCACCAAGTTCCCCCTCACTACCGGGTCTGCCATGAAGAAGACAGAAAACAACACATTTGTATTTGTTGGGGATGTCAAGACGGCCAACAAGCTCCGGATCTAACAGGTTCTGAAGAAGCTCTGTGATATTGATATGACCAAGGTCAATACCCTGATTAGGCCTGACAGAGAAAAGAAGGTTTATGTGCCACTGGGTCCTGATTATGACGATTTGGATGTTGTTAATAAAATTTGGATCATTGGTACCAGCAGTTGGTGTAATGGCTATGTCGCTGGACTCTCATGTAGTCGACCACTGTTCGATTACTGGACCTGGTGGCTTACATTCATATCCGGCCTGAGTGTGCGTGTGCCCAAGATCCCAAGAGAATGGAGGAGAAGGGATTGCAGCGTGGCCATCCCCCCAGGGGGTGATTTCCCGCTTTCTGTCTCACTGTCTCTCTCTGTCTCTCTGGTGAGTGCATACACCCAATAGGAAAAACCTCTCAAAAAAAAATTGGATCATCTACACTGAGTTCAGCTAGCTAATTCTAAATACACACTTTTTCACCAATAAAAAAAATTGGTAAGTTGTGTAGGATATCTTTATAAAGAGAAAAAATCTCAGACTGCATGATTTTCTGCCAGGTAGAACCGGTTCATTCACTGGCTTGAGGTCAAACCCATCACAAGGCAGAATTACTATAACTTATTATATATACTATTCAACAATCAGTTCTCAATAAAAGGTTATGCCCAGCACAGAAACAGGAAGATATAAAACATATCCCCGTGCCCCATAATGCAATCAATAGTAACTATCTAGGGGACTCAAAAGTTGAAACTAACAGATGGAAGATCTCAAGGCATAAAATGTAAATAAATTTTAAAAAGTAAAGGATAAGACCAGCCCTGTGGTATAGTGGTTAAAACCTGTGCATAAGGAACTGGATGCCATGTGGCCAACCACAGTTTGAATTCTGGTGTTAAGAATATGCTGGGTATGTGTGCATGCCTGCTTAAAATTCAAAGGGGAGCTAGAAGTGGAGGAATGATATTTATAGCAAGACTTCACCCTATGGGGGTGAGGAGATGCTTTCTCTCTCTCTGGTAAGTGTGAATGCTCTTTGGCAATTAAAAGTATTTTTTTTAAAAAAAGAACTAAAGGATAATGCATGTAAGGAATTACATAAATGAGACAATGAGTTGTCAAATTAGGAAAAACAATGAATTGTCAAATAAAGATAACAATAAAGAAAAAATTTATGAAGAAGAACATAGAATTAGAAATTTTAGAATGTGAAACTTAAAAATTTATTAGAGAGGTCAATAGCAGATTTTAAACCAGAATTAAATGTTAAAAGGAATCAGCAACTTGAAAAAAAAATCACCAAAAGTTGAAAAAAATCATTAAATATTACATTACCTAAAGAACAGATATATATGTATATATATATATATATATATACACACACACACACACACACACACACACATATGTATATATTCATATATTAATAATACCTGAGGAGAAAAGGGACAGAAGAATATTTGAGGATATACTGAACAAAAAATTGTCAGATTTGATAAAATAATTAATCTATACCTCTAAGTAACTCTGCTAACTCCAAGTAAGAGAAACTCAAAAAGATCAAGACTTAGACACATCATAATCAGACTGTTGGATTCTAATGACATTGAAAACATGTTGAAAGGAACTATAGAAAAACCAGTCATTACAGATTTGAGAGCTATAATGTAATTAATATCTGACTGCTCATCAGAAACCATGGAGACCAGGGCTTGCTCTGTTCAGATGGCCCAGTGCGGTGGTCCAGTCTCGGGCTAGTCATGGCGTCCCCGCCTCGGAGACTCCAGACCAAGCCAGTCATTACTTGTTTCAAGAGTGTCCTGTTAATCGTCACTTTCATATTCTGGATTACTGGTGTTATCCTTCTTGCTGTTGGCATTTGGGGCAAGGTGAGCCTGGAGAATTATTTCCCTCTTTTAAATGAGAAGGCCACCAATGTCCCCTTTGTGCTTATTGGCACAGGCCCTGTCATTCTTTTGGGCACCTTTGGCTGTTTTGCTACCTGCCACGCTTCTGCCTGAATGCTAAAACAGTACGCAAAGTTTCTGACTCCTGTTTTTTTTGGTTGAACTGGTTGCTGCCAGCATAGGATTTGTTTTCAGACATGAGATTAAGAACAGCTTTAAGAATAACTATAAGAAGGCTTTGAAACAATATAACTCTACAGGAGATTGTAGAAGCCATGCAGTAGACAAGATTCTTTGCATTGTTGTGGTGTCACCGATTATACAAATTGGAAAGATACTAATTATTATCAGAAAAAGGATTTCCCGAAAGTTGCTGTAAGCTTGAAGATTGTTCTCCTGAGAGAGATGCAGATAAAGTAAACAATGGAGGTTGTTTGATAAAGGTGATGACCATTGTAGAGTGAAATGGGAGTTGTTGCCAGAATTTCTTTTGGAGTTACTTGCTTCTAGCTGATTGGAATCTTTCTAGCCTACTGCCTCTCCCGTGCCACAAATAACCAGTATGAAATAGTGTAACCATCTAATCCGCGGATTTTTTCCTCTCCAACTATGAAGACACTTAGGTTCCCCCCCTGTGAACTACAATATCGCCTGGATGGAGGATTGACAACTCTACTTACCGACAGCCCAAGAAACTACACCAATAGTCTGATTCAATCAAGATATTTGTTCTAAGTCCACCTTATGTCCCATTTTATGTCCCATTCAGGTTAGATCATTGAAACCCTGTAACACTCTGAAACACTGGAAGAGCTAGTCGATTGAAAAGGAAATGTTGTGTTCCTTTTGACTTTTATTTTTCACAGTATGGGGTCTTTGAAAGGCTCTGTGAATTCGCTGTTTTGATGTAGTATCATAAAATGCAAAAAAAGGACCCCTCTGATTTTACGATTGATGTGGTATTATAGAAAATAGATTTTTCTGAACTGGCCCCTTCCTAGCCAAGGTTATTTGGTTTGATTGTATAAATTGCAGCGAAAGTAAACATGCTTCATTAATCTGTGTTCTGCTGGTAGGCAGAGTCACACTGTCGCTGGATGTCATTCACCATTGGGGTGCCAGACGGTAATGCTGTAAGGACTTGGGTCTCATGCACCTCATACGAAAAGACACAATGTTCTGTAACACATCAGGTTTCATTTTCACAATTTACAGTTCTCTGCCTCCAAATTAAGGTGTTTATACTGATGTTTCTATTTTCCCTATTTTTTTGAAAGGTTCTAATGGTTACTTTAATCATGTCGTAATGATTTTATTATCTTTAGGAATTTAATGGAACTTCATCTTCATTTGCTTTCGTTGGTATTTCTTTTCCAGGTTCATCTGACTCAATTGTTAATATCATGGTCAATTTTAATAGTCTTAGCTTTGGTTTGTGGCTTTAATAAATAAAATATAAATTTTTTACACAATAAATATTGTTTCCTTCTTATAAAAAAAAAAAAAGAAACCATGGAGACCAAAAAGCAGTGGAATGGTCTACTCAAATTGAAAGAAAAATAGCCACAAAAATGTCTATATCCGGCAAAATATCCCTAAAAAATCAGCAAATAAAGACCTTCCAAAATAAACAAAGGTAGAGAATTTACTTCAAGGAGACCTACTTTAAATAAAATAGAAAAATCCTTTATAATTAAAGGAAATCATTGTAAATAGTACCTCAACTCTACAGAAAGAAACTGCTGTTCCTTCTCCCCAGGATACTCTTCCCTGAGATCCTCATGTGGCTGCACCTTCTCATCATGCAAGTGTTAGTTTATATATCTATTCAGAGACATTTCTTCTAATCTAGCTAAAGAG
>NW_006160046.1:69062-76534 GCF_000334495.1 Tupaia belangeri chinensis
ATCACGTAATCCTAAATTACATTTTCCATAGAATTTTCTGATTTGGGACCAGCAGTTGGTGTAATGGCTATGTCTCTGGACTTCCATGTAGTCGACCATGGTTCTAGTCCTGGACCCGGTGCCTTAAACTCACGCAGGGCACGTGTGTGTGTGCTCATGATCCCAAGAGGAGAATGGAGGAGAAGGGATGTGGTGTGGCCATCCTCCCTGGGGAGTGATTTCTCGCTTTCTGTCTCTCTGTCTCTCTCTGTTTTTCTGGTGAGCACACACACCCTATAGCAAACACCTCAAAAAAAAAAAAAGAATTTTCTATGATTTTAAATTGTTATTTTTTTAGCATGTTTATTTTGTTTTTCCTCACTAGAATATGGTCTCTCTGTGAAATAGTATATAGACTATATATACATACACACACATACATACATACACACACACACACAGATAGATATGAATAGCATATAGATACAGACACAGTTGTATGGAAATTCTCAGAGGGGAATATTGACATAGTTTTCCTTTTTGAGTGTCTGTGTTTTATTAATTAATAAATATAAATCTTTTACACAATTAATATTGGCCTACCTAGATAGGCCAAACTTGACTAGAGGACTATGAAGGAAGTCCTCTTGCATGATTACACTCTGAAATAAAAATCTGTCTAATCTGTCAGTGTGTTGCTAGCAGATACCTGATATTGGGTGTGATTTAAACATGAGATATATATATTTTTTTTACTTTTTTTTTTTGGAGAGGTTTTTTGCTATAGGGCGCGTGCGCTCGCCAGACAGACAGAAAGAGACAGAGAGACAGAAAGCGAGAAATCACCCCCCAAAGGGGATGGTCACACCGCAATCCCTTCTCCTCCATTCTCCTCTCAGGATCTTGGGCACGCACGCACACATGCCCGGCGTGAGTTCTAAGCTACCGGGTCCGGGACGTGAATCGCGGTCAACTACGTGAGAGTCCAACGACATAGCCATTACGCTAACTGCTGGTTCCCAAACAGGAGAGATTTATTGACTAATGAGTCTGGGGCCTACAAAGTCTGAAATTAATGCCTTACACTACCTACAACTTGGCTGAGAGAAGCGCAGAGGGTTGGCAGGTGGAGAGAGAGAGTGAGACAGAGAGAGAGAGAGAGAGAGAGAAATGTGTGAGCAACTCTCGTTTTTATAACAACCTGCTCTTGTGAGAAATAACGCTTTACAAGAACTAAAACTAGTGTCTCATGAGACAGGATTAATATAATTGTGAGGCCAGTGGCTCCACCATCCACACGTTGTCCACCCAGTTCCAAAACATGATCTTTTGGGGGACAAACCATCATCTAAACTATAACACTGCTTTGGGGGAATTTCCATTCATACTGGTTCATGAGACTGCAAGAACTGATATTAATAATTTAGTAGATTATACTACTCTATAGTAGATATAATGCACATTAACCCACCAAAGATTAGTTTTCTTAAAAAATTGTTATAGGGTATATATGCTTACTGGAGAAAGAGAGAGAGGCAGAGAAACAGCAGAAAAGTAAGAAAGCACCCCCCAGGGGTCTAGACATATCACAATCCCTTCTTAACTGTCCTCTCAAGATTTTGTGCACATCACAAGAATGTTTTTCAAGCTGCAGTGTCTGGGATACGAACCACACTGTTGCCCATGTAGGATCTAGCCACCTGAAACATGAAAACACTGGCTGGCCCAACCCACAGATTTCTTGAATCCTCACATAGTTTATTAAGCAAATATTTATTCAGAATTTACTACATACAATATTCTTATAACTAATACTTATTTAAAATTACATATGAATAAAATAACTATTTTAAATTTATTCTAATAAAAACCTTAAAAATGTAACTGTGTCAGTGCAGCCTTCCACAGGTTCTTTTGAAATATCTTTGGTTCATCTTCCTTTCCCAGTGTTTCTGGTAATAGCTGAGGCAAGGGACAATTCTGTCAGTGAATCTCAAGCTATTTTTTTTTAATAAAAGCAATCTATGCCCCACAATGAAAACCTTGAAAATAAATAGAAAAGGGAGAAAAGAAAGGAAGAAAAGAATGATTCTTCCTCTTAAAAATTATCCCTTAATATTTCAGTGCACATCTTCCAGCATTTTGCACCCTCGCGTGCTCTCTCTCTATGTGTGTGTGTGTGTGTGTGATACACACTATATATATTTCATAATGTAACTAACAAAGTTACATTTAAATTGTAATATATATGGACCAGCAGATGGCATCATGGTTACATTGCTAAACTCCCACATATTCAATTGAGGTTTCAGTCCCTGACCTCCTGACCTGGTGGTTTGAAACTCATGCCTGGTGAATGTGTGTGCGTGCCCAAAATCCTGAGAGGAGAATGGAGAAGGGATTGCGGTGTGGCCATCTCTCCTAGGGAGTGATTTCTTGCTTTGTGTCCCTCTGGCAAGCGCAAGTGCCCTATAGCAAAAATCTATAAATAAATAAATAAATAGATAGATAGATAAATAAATAAAATTGTAATGTATTATTGTTTTAAAGTAACATTTTTAAATTTTAAAACACGCATTTTGTTAAAATCTAGAAATCACAGACAACTGTGAGAATGAAAACAAGTTTTCCTCTTTGTTATTCTTCTGGATCATTGACTTTAACACATAATTTGTTTTAATAATCCAGTTTATTTTTAAGTTTTTTAAATTTTTTTTTCTCTAAATTTCATGCAGGGCACTTGTGTGTGTGTGTGCCCAAAATCCCGAGAGGAGAATGGAGGAGAAGGGATTGTGGCATGGCCATCCCCCTGGGGGTGTGTGTGTGTGTGATTTCTATCTTTCTGTCTCTCTGAGTCTCTCTATCTCTCCAGTGAGTGCACACTACCTATAACAAAAACTCTCTACAAAAATATTATTTTATTTATTATTATTATTATTACTATTCAGTTTTACTGGAGACAGACAGAGAGAGAGAAAGAGAGGGAGTGAGAAATTAAGACAACAGGTCTGGGACTCGAATCACAGTTGTTCATGTGGGAGTCCAGTGCTTTAACTACCATGCCACTTGCCAGCCCCAACTTTATCATGTAATTGGTTCAGAGTGTGTTGTTCTTATTATGAAAGTGTAACTTATATGGGAAAATGTGAATAAAGTCCAAGTTCACAATTCAGTGGATTTTTATGTAAGTGTACACCCATGTAATCCTACCTAGACTAAAATATAGGACATTTCCAGCACCCTGGGAAGCTTTATGTGTCTTTCTTCTTGTTATTCTTGTCAAAGCTAATCACCATTCTCCTCTGTGCATGGATTAATTTTTCCTATTCTTAGGATCCATATAAATAGAATCCTATAGTACATAATATTTGTCTTGTGGTTTCTTTCATTCAAGATTATGTAGTGAGATTTGTATAAGTTGTTTATAATAGTCCATTCTTTTTTAATTGCTGTATACTATTCCACTTTCTGGAAGTACTATAATTTATCTATTCTATAGCAGATGATAATTTGTGTTATATGCACTTTGCTCTTATGAATAAACCTGCTATGAACACTTCTTAGTGTGAAACCTGAACAACATTATGGAGACCAGTTTTCCAGAACAAAAAAAATTGAGTCTGAGAGACACTAGGGAAGGAAGTTTTGCATGTTTCTACCTAGGATGAAATGTAAACTTTGGCCCACTTCACCATTTGTACCAGGTTTCTGAAATAAAACAGCTGGAGAAACTCAAGATATGTACCAAGGCCAAGACATTGTTGAATGTCTATTTCAGGACTTTGCTTCCTTCTGCTTTCTCATAGCTCATGTAGCTCTCTCATAGCTTGGCTTCTTCAGCAGAAGTCAGTTCAAAGTATGCTAGGTATTTTGTAGTGATTTAAAGCTTTTTACATTTTGTTTTAACCTTCCCTCCTACTTTGGGACTACTAATTCAGGTTTTTAGCTGAATCTGTTGAATCTTAGTTACAGTCCTCATAAGTGCACCTCTCCCTAAAGTTCTTTATTCTGTACAGATTTGGCATATGAAATTCATTCATTTACACATGAATTAAGAGGCCTTCTGCCTCTTTCTCCTTCTGAAAGTGGGGGATTGGGTGGAAAGTTCAACCCTTTAATCATGTCTTGGTCTTTCTGGTGACCAGCCTTCACCCTGAAGCTATCTAGGGGCAGTCACCTCATTAGCATACACTTATCACTCCTGTGATTCCAAAGGTTCTAGAGGTTATGTGCCAGGAAACAAGGACAAAGATTAAATTTATAATTCACAATAATGTAGTCTTTTATAACACAATGTAGAAAGTGGCAGGCCCACTTAATAGAATGTACCAAACATGCCTGGCATGTGGGGCATGTGCCCAAAATCCTGAGAGGGGAATGGAGAAGATATCGCGGCGCGGCCATCTCCTCTGGGGGGTGATTTCTCACTTTCTATCTCTCTTTCAAATCTCTTTCCGGCAAGCGCATGTGCCCTATAGCAAAAACCTGTAAAAAAAAAAAAAAATTGGCCAAGTTAGTTGACCATGAGGCTGGCCAACTAACTTCTTGTCTGGAAGTCTGGGGAGAATTGTCCAATTTAAATTGTGTTAAGATTTATTCTCTTAACTCTATTAAATTGGCTAGTGTATTTTTCTTTTAACAGTCAAACTTCTTGTCTGGAAGTCTGGGGAGAATTGTCCAATTTAAATTGTGTTAAGATTTACTCTCTTAACTCTATTAAATTGGCTAGTGTATTTTTTTTTTAACAGTCAGAAGTGAGATCTGAAGTAGAGCTTCCAGTGAACCCCCCAGGAGACCCCCCAAGCAAGGTACCCGCAGGACCCTTTGTCCTTCATTGCTCTCTCGTAGCGCCTGGGGATTGTGGGTAAGTTTTCTTTCAGATTCGAGTTCCATGGACTTGTGTTTAGAGCTTGCTGAGTTTTATATGAGCAGATTTTGGTCCAAACTGGGTTTGAGGTTGCAACAGAAACTGGACTGGGTTCAGAATTGAATCAGATTAGGTGATTAACTAGATTGGATCCAGTTGTCTGACTGGGTCAGACAGAAATTAGCCGTAAGTGACTATTGCTGTGATGGTTGCTGCAATGTTTTAGGTTAAAAACAAAATATTTTTTCTCATGAGTTTTTATGTTCAACATCTTAATTTCTTTTCTGCATACTTAGAGAAAGATCATTCGTTAAATTGGCAAAGAAGGGCTCAGAACAAATGCCAGGATAAATTATTTCCCATTTAGGTTTTTTTTTGGCTTGAAAAGGCTTAAAATTTATGTAAAAGATAGAATTCCTAATTCTAAAGATCAAAATACTTCTTGGAAGCACCAATATTCAAAAAAGTGGTGAGATCTTAGTAACATGATTTGATTTGAAATTATTATAGCCATTAGGAGGAACATTCTATATAAACAAAATCGCTCTTTAAAAGCATAACTAAAATGGAGGATTCCCAATTTAGGTCTATCCAGGGATGCCCACTGATATGCAGAAGCTTCAAAAAATTTTAATTTTATTTTATCTCTTTTAAAACTCTATAAAAGACATAAAGAAGGTCTACAAAGTTTTTGCTTTGTTACCAGCCTGCCCACAACAAAAATAAAGCTAGATAAAAGATTCATTAGAATGGTTTAAAATATACCTACAGGTCAAACCGGGTTGTTGCTTGTTAAGCAATATCTGAGCACATATTGGGCAATAGCATCATTTCAAAAAGTCCCTATAATTCAGGCTCATTCTTTCTTTTGTGCCATCTATATCATATTACATTTTCAAAAATGTTCTTTAATTTTTATCCATCAAACCACATCCCAGTCGGCAGAAGATAAAGAAAAAAAGAAAAACATATCATTTCTTTTTAAGAACACATCATTTTAATATATGGCACTATACAGCATCTAGTCACATGAAGTGGAGGAGGCTAAGAATTATAATCTTTATTCTAGGCTGTCATGGGACAAGATACAAGATGGAACTTACAACAAAGAAAAAGGGATAATTGATTTGAGGAGTACCCTACAGTCTGTCTCCATATTGAGAATGAACTAGTAAGAAGAAAAAACAATTCAATTCTTGACTGTTACGTAGATTTGTTATCATCACTGGGGTCAAAGTTATCCTGATGCATGGAAGCAGTCATGCTTCTGTGTGACTGCATTATCTGTTCCTATTTACTTAGACAATGGTCAAGGTGGCTGGGTCAGAGGGCCAAAGCCTGAAAAGAGGTCTTAGGACACCATAGAATGTGTTCTGGGGAAATGTGAAAATATGTGATCCATCTGTCATATTATAGAATGATATATCTCCAGCCTCATAATCCAAGAATATTCCAACATTATGGGGGTACTCTCTTAGGGGAAGAGGTGTTTCTGGGGAGGTGAGGGCCCAATACTCCCCCTCATAGAGTCTGATGGCCCAGAAACCATTCTCTGGGGACATTGTGACCCTCCCCTTCCTTGTTACATTATCCCTACAAATTCCCAGGTCCCAGGAACCTGCGTCCCCAACCTTCACCTCCCAGAAGCATCTCCCTGAGGTAATGCCTGACTGACCCAGCACACAAGGCAGGGTGTCAAATCTCTGTGCAGTGTTGGGAAGATCTTGACACCATTCTTGACAGGTTACTTCTCGCCCTTTTGCCATCAGGAGGAGGGTAGGATGGGCCGTGTCTGCATCCAAGGTCACATGTACTGAAAAAAAAACAGAGGCCATCATGTCCCTAGAGGATCTTAGCAGGCCTGGACAGAGCTTCCCTAAGCCGTGAGAGTTTCCGTGGGTAGATTTAGCTTTCCTCCACCCTTCTTTCTTTCAGAATATCACACAAAGATTGGAGTGCATTCTGGACCATCAGAGACTCACCAGCCAGAAACTCTTCTTTCCTCCAATCTGAAAGAAACATAAACTTGAGTACCCTATATCTAAAAGATAATTTGCTTTTCTATTTAAAATACTCTGAGTGTAAATACTCAAGGTTTAATTAATAAATGATGACAAATAAAATATTCTTTTTGGCTTGTACTTTTTAATAAAAGCCTGCTAAATTATGTGTAACTTGAAGACATGACTCATCTTTATATTCTCTTCCCATTCGTTTTTTTTTCTACAAAATAAATATCTGTCGTTTATTTATATGTTGGAAAGGAAATAGGGTATGGGGTGAATTTGACAAAACTTATTTTTCACTTTGTTTTTCAAGATTTTAATACATGCTAACCCTTCTACCTTCCCTGAAAACACAATGTGTCATAAACATTTTTAGAAAAGAAATAGTATAATCATTCTTCAAACACATTATCTTTAAAAAGTATTGTGTAATATACTGTGTGTATAAAAAGTATCCTTCGAATATTTCTTTTCTTTTTCTTTTTTTCTTTCCTTTTTTTTTTTTTTTTTTTTTTGTAGGTTTTTTTTTTTTGCTAAGGGCACATGTGCTTGCCAGACAGACAGAGAGAGACAGAGAGGCAGAAAGCGAGAAATCACCCCCCAGGGGGGATGGCCATGCC
>NW_006160046.1:76576-84393 GCF_000334495.1 Tupaia belangeri chinensis
CACACGTGCCCGGCGTGAGTTTTAAGCCACCGGGTCTGGGACGCAAACTGCAGTCAACTACGTGGGAGTCCAGCGACATAGCCATTACGCTAACTGCTGGTCCTGAATACTTCTTTTCTTAACATATTGTTTTGTATACTTTAAGTGATGATTTAGAATCTCTTTACGAATAGTATTTCTTTTTGGAGAGGTTTTTGCTATAGGGTGCGCACACTCACCAGAAAGACAGAGAGAGACAGAGAGACAGAAAGTGAGAAATCACTCCCCAGGGGCATGGCCATGCTGCAATCCCTTCTCCTCCATTCTCCTCTCAGGATCTTGGGCATGCACGCACACGCACCCAGCGTGAGTTTAAGCCACCAAGTATGGGACTTGAACTGCTGAGAATCCAGCGACATAGCCATTAAACTAACTGCTGGTCCCTGTGAATAGTATTTTAAAAGTGAAAATCCATCACTCACCAGCATACAGTGCAGCTTTCCTCCAATCTGCAGAGAATAGGGAAGCTCTTTACTTTTTAAAAAAGAATAATTTAATTTCATTTCATTTATTACTGTTATTATTTTATTTTGTTAGTGGGCATATGTGAGAGAGAGAGAGAGAGAGGAAAGGGAGAAACTAAGTTGCCAGGTCCAGGACTCAATGGTGATAGGCCATATGGAAGTCCACCATGCCACTTGCTGGCCCCAACCCTGTATGTTTGTACTTCCATGTTTTGTTTCATTATACTTCTCATCACTCTCTGTCATTCTTTCATTTCTTCTTCTAATTTTTTTTGATCGCTTCTTTCTATCCTATGTTTAAAAATTTTTAAAAGATGATAAAAATTATCACATGAAGAAAGTGTAGAAAAATGAAGTCAAAAAGTGGTAGGAAGGATATAAAAGAGGGATGAGAACAAGAAATAAAGAATGGACATGAAAAAGAGAGGAGAGAAAAAAATCTTAAAAAACAGAAGTATACTTTAAAAATCTTAAAATATAGTTTAGGGGCAATTTATTGAAGTTTAGAAAGATAATTCTTCAAACTGTTTAATAGACAGATTTTTTCATTGAATTTTCTGTTCTAGCCAACTGTTATAGAGCACAAGAACTAATGTAATATAAAGATTATAATGATAATAAAAATAAAAAAATTAAAAAATAAATAAGCAATGTAATACACTGTGAAGTTTATGCAATTCAAGGTAATATAAACAAAATTAAGATGATAAGAAATAAAAAAATTTTTAAAAATTTAAAAAAAGAAAGTGGTTGAATCCACAGCTCTCTAATCATTGCTTGAATTGTGCCTTACTTCTATCTGAGAAAAATATACACCACACATCCTACCACTATTGTGGGAGCTAAGATAGGGGCTGACCCCACAAAAGATGTAAGAATAGAAAGTTCTGAGACATAATAAGTACTTACCAGATTTATATTGCCTCTTCCTCCTCTCTGAGAGAAAATATGTAAACATGCATAAATAAGGCAGGTTTCTCAAATTATAAAGAAAATGCAATTAAAGGCATATATTTGTCAAGACTTCTTAATATTATATAGAAGATACAATTTAGAGCATATATCTTAAATAGTTGTGTCTGCAACATTGGTCAACTTATATTCATTTCATTAGCAATGAAAGAAAACTCTAAGGTACATTCCTTCTGAGAAAACAACTACAACTGGAAGAATACTATCTAATATGTAGGTATATGAGTGTTAAATCAGTTTGGTAATATAGTACTAAAGTGTATAGAAATATCTTAAACTAAGTTTAGACTTTAGAGTTATATTTGAAATTGAATTTACTTGAGCTAAAAATGTACAGAAAAATCACAAACAAAGTAACAAATTTATTGAATGGATTTAAATGACAAAACAGTAATAACTAGCAGTGGGAAGAGGGAAGAATTAAAGTAATGCAAAAATATTTACATACATTAATCACTTGAAAGTATGGTCAAGCAAAGTGGAATAATAAGTGTCAGTATTATATTTAACATTGGCACAGATATATACAAAGTGCTTAAAGTTTATCCTGGTGGCACAGCCAATAAATATCACATGGAAATGGAATGCTGGAAACCACTTGACTGACTGTAAGTTGGATCCCTGGGTTATCTTGAAAACACATTGGGCTTGTTCTAATGTGCCCCAAATCCAGAGAAATTGGGAGGTTGCAAGAAAGGGACCACCGTGTGACCAGATCCCCTCAAACGTGATTGTCTCTGTTTTTGTTTCATGCTCTAGTGCATGTAAATGTGCCCTCTATCATGAATAAAAATAAATAAAAATTTAAACTAAGTGCTTAAAGAAAACAATGAATGGAGGACCTAAGGGGATGTCACCTTACTCAGGAGCTTTGAAGCCTGATTCCCTCTCTTAAGAATTGGTACAATATCATGGGCAAAATAGTAGGTCTCCAACTCAGAGAACATATTGTCAGACCCATACTAAAGAACATTTTCTATACAACGGAAAATACTAAATTCTATTTTGCCTAACTCCTTTTGTTTCATCAACTACATAATGAAATTGTAGTAATTATCTGCAAGACATAAGAAGCCTAAGAATATATAACAAAGGAAAGAAAGTGAATGACAAGGAAAGGAAGGTGAGACTCAGAAGAGGACTTCATATGGTAGATGTGAAGAAAGCCAAAAAGAAGATACTAGTAATTTGGAATTTATAATAAAGGAAAACAAAGGGAGGTAAGAGGATAATGTGAAAGGTCAGGAGGTGGCAAGAAAAAAATTTCTAAGACATACTTATTAAAGAAAGACTGTCATAAGAAAGTTACCAATTTCTTTCCGATATTCTTCTGAAAAATAAAATGAAAAGATTCATTGTATATTAATGGAAAATAACACATAATATAAAAGTGAGTTTAAAATTTCCAGTACATAGTAAATAAGAAGGGTACATTTAATTAAAAAAAGGAAAAACTGAAGAAAATATAAAACAAAAATGGTGAGAAAACACATTTTTATCTTAGAAAAGTAAGAAAAGGGAATATCCTAAAATGGAAACTGAATAAAAGGAGAATGTTTAAGATGTGAAAAGAAAGAGTAGGAGTTTATACAATACAGATAGTTCTAGGGATTAATACACACACACACACACACACACACACACACACTGAACTTCATAAAATTTATGAAAAATTGAATTAATGTATATTTATTTTGGTGCAAATTAAAAAAAATTATCAATATGTGCACTTTTTCATAATCATGTTTCATTAACTTTTTGAAGACCTAATGTGTGTACTCATGTGTAAAATTATATAACATGTACTATTTTGATAATAAAGTATTGGTATAGCTATTTTAATTTTGCCAAATCTGAATGTGTCATGTTAAAGTGTGTATTAAGGAAAACATAAAATGCTTAATTAGTGGTCAATATTTTATTTGTTATCTACTTTTTGTATGTCATAGTCATTAGGAAAGGAAGTGACTATAAAATTGATGTACAGGGACCAGTAGATGGTATAGTGGTTACTTTGCTGGATTCCCATATATCTGACTGAGGTTTGAGTCCTGGACACAGTGACTTGAAACTCACACCAGGCATGTGCATGTGTGTGCCCAAAATCCCAAGAGGAAAATGGAAGAGAAGGGATTGTGACATGGTGATCTCTCTTGGAGGGTGATTTCTTGTTTTCTGTCTCTCTGTCTCTCTAGAAAATGTATGTGCCCTAGAGCAAAAATCTCTCTCAAAGAAAAATTTGATGTACAATCTTTTCGTAATTTTGACAGTTTCTAAGTCTTTGCACTTAATGAAATAAAATGATGATTATTTTTCTGTGATATTAACATTTACCTTGAGGAAGTTCTTACAATTGAGTGACATAGCTCTTAGCAAATTTATTTCACCCTTATTAAATTATACATAAGGATCTATTTTCAGCCTATAAATCTTTGATAAGAAGACAAGAAAATAAATGACAAAGTTGATGTTGACTCACTTATTTGTGGTAAATACAATAAGATAAGAGTTAATGGAGAGAAAAGAATGCTATTAAATTTCTGACTTCTTTGGAAGTAAATATTCATGCATTTTTAAATTGATCATGGTTATCATAATATAAAAAATGATAATTTTATGGAAGATTTACTGCTGAGTGAAGCAAGCCAGGCATGAAGTAGAGACATTGTATGTCTCCACTTAATATATACTGTCTACACTCTACGACTGAAACTGAATTACTAGAGGATATAGAAACATAGAAAATGGTTATATATACCAGATACAGTGTGGGAAAAGGGTGGGCGAAGGAGGAGAGTCTGAAGAAAGACATTAAGGGGAATAATAGAGAGGTAAGACATTTATGGGGCAAAGAAATGGGTTATTATTTGTTGAAGATAACGTGTATAATATTTCCAACTAGACTGGTGAGAAATATATTCATGTTAGAACACTCATTTTATAAGCTAAATGACATATTCCACCAATACTAAGAGGCACCTGAAATATCTCCACAAGGAGAGTGGCAAGAGATGGATGAAATGATTGCCCACTGCTTCCCTTTCCTTTCTCATGTGTGGCTGTCATCATTCAGAGGGAGGAAATAGGTAATAATCAGAGTAAATTTACCCCCCCCGGGAGTGTATAATGAAAACTTTATTAAAGAATATTCAGGAGATTATGAAGTTCAGTTAAAGTTGACACCAGAAAACTCTGGAATAGATTGGCCTTCATTCAGGTTGGAGTGGCCCTCTGAGGGGTCTCTAGACAAATAACTAGTTAGCAGAGTGTTTAAAGTCATCACAGGGGAACCAGGTCACCCTGACCAATTCTCTTACATGGACTGCTGGAAATACATAGAACTCTCTCAACAACCTTGGCAGAAAGTCTATCTGGAAGAGAACTGTAAAAGCATGATAGCCAGAATGATGACTTCATCAAAATGTTGGCCAGAACCTGAGAGGCCCATTCTGTCTGAGGAGCCATAGAAAATTCCCCAGCTTATGAACAGCTATATCCTTCACTGCTGTCTGCACTCCCTGTGCCAATTGTAGCAGGAGCCTTGCAGAAGATTGCCCACACCCCTGAGGCTACCCATTCCCCTAAATCTTCCAAGATGTTCCTGACCATAGCTAATCTGGAGCCACCAGAATAACCCCTTATACCCCAGCCAGGACACATGCCCTTGACCACAGCTGCTATAGAGATGCCAAATTTAACCCATTTTCCTTTAGCTTGGAAGTTCCAGAAGACTCCTGCTGATGGTCCCCTTCCCCATAGGTGCCAAGGTGACTTACAGATGCCACTAAGGGAGACTTGAGTGTCTCTTTATTATAATCCAGATAACCAGATACAGGAAAAGCAATAGACTTTGATATACCAGCTCTTTACCACCACTAATCTTCCAAATTGGAAAAATCATGCTCCTTCATTCACTGAAAAAACTCAGGCAATGATTGATCTGAAGCAAGCCATTATCCAGACCCACGAGCCCACTTGGGCTGATTGTCATCAGCTTTTTGTGACTTTTTTCAATACTTAATAATGCTGCCAATTTACTCAGGCTGCTTTAAAATGGTTAGAAGAACATGCTCCAGAAGGAACAATGCATATGCAGGCTTATGATCAGAACCAATTCGCTTTGGAAGATTTCCAGTGGGACCCCAATAATGACCAGGAATTTTGTATACTTGAACAATACCAAGAGGCTCTTTTTAACAGCATGAAGGGGGGAAGAAAAAAAGGCCATAAACATGAACAAAACCTCAGAGGTACTCCAGGGACCTGAGCAAAGCCCAGGTCAATTCTATGAGAGGCTACGTGAAACATTCTGCATTTATAATCCCTTTGACCCAGAAGTAGCTGAAAATCAGCGAACTATCAGTGCAGCTTTTTCAGTCAGACCCAGGGGGACATCTGATAAAAACTACAGAAGTTAGAGGGATTCTCTGGAATGGATGTCAGTCAAGTATTAGAGATTACAATGAAAGGACTGCCTCCCCACCACTTTCAAATGCACAGAGCCCTCCTGTTTGCCACTCCTTCCCTTGCCATCATTCTTAGCTCCTGTCTGGCAGTAGCAACTGAAGCCAGTGAAGACTGAGGCCAGAGATTGCCTCAAAAACTACCAACCTCCCAACTCCTTCCAGTGTACTGAGCCTTCCTGCTTCCAGCTGAATCCCCCACCATCATTCCTGGCCCCTGACTGGCGGCTGTGGCTAAAGTCAGTGAAAACTGACCAGAAATCACATTGAGAACTACACTGCCTCCTCACCAGTTTCAGATGTGCAGAACACTCCCTTCTTGCTCCTTTTCCTATCATTATCCCCAGCTCCTGAGTGGCCACAGCAGAAAAAGCCAGTGAGAACAACTGAGGCCAGTGATCATATTGGGAACTCCACATCTCCCTATTGCTTCCAAGAGACCTCTAGCTGTCCTTTTCCTACTCAGGAATTCTTTCAGCTTCATAGTTTCCTGAAGCACATGGTACAATCCCCACTTCCTACCTCTGCTGAAACCCTGCAACTCAGCCCAGGTGAACCTGTTCTCAAGCAACTGGGAAGGCACTGAAATATCCACTTCCAGTGACAATAGTACAGAAACTAGTAAGAAATATGTAATCCATTAGATGACCAGAAACCAGTGCAGAGGCACAAGAAACATGAGAAGCCAAGAAAATATCTCTCCCCGCCCAAGGGAAAAGAACAATTCCTCATCATATGCAGACAGTACAATAGAACTCGTGGAAGTCAGATAAAAAATTCAGAATATTCATAGTGAAAAAACTAAATAATATACAAGAGAAAAGAGAACATGAACTCAAGAAGATGCAAGCGGAATGAGAAACAGCTCCAGGAGATGAGGAAGTCCTTCTGTGATTTGGAAGAAGAATTGGATACCATAAAAAAGAATCAAACGGAACTATGAGTGATGACAACTATAAAATAGGAAATCAAAATATCCCTCAAAAGTATTAAAAGCAGATTAGATCATGCAGAAGATTGAATCTCAAATTAAGAATATAAAACCTCTGACCTAGAATAAAGTCACCAAAAAAAACCCTGAAAAAATAACCACACAAAAAATTAGGACAATATATGAGAAAAACCAGATACCATTAAACACTCAAAGATCTGAATGATTGGTATTTCAGAAGGTGAAGAAAGAAATAAGGGCATTGATTATATATTCCACAAAATTCTAGAGAAAATTTCCCAAGTCTAGAGAAGAACTCAAACATCCAGACCCAAGAAATACAAAGGACTCCAAATAAAATCACCGTAAGAATACCTTCTCCATGGCACATCATAGCCAGACTAGCCAAAACCACAGATGAAGATACTAAAATTGAGAAGAGAAAAATGTCAAGTTACTTAAAAAAAATCTCATAAGGCTAACATCAGACCTCTCCTTGGAAACAATGCAAGCAAGGAAAGAAAGAGAAGATATATCCAAGGTGTTAAGAAAAAAATAATTCAACCAAGATTACTATACTTGGCAAGATTATGCTTCAAATGGGAAGAATAGATAAAAACATGCAAAGATAAAGAAAAAAAGAAAGAAACCCTCTATCTGTTGCTTACTAGAAATGTACCTCACAGATAAAGACATACATAGACTAGGACCAGCAGTTAGAATAATGGCTAAGTCGCTGGACTTCCATGTAGTCACCTGTGGTTCGAATCCAGGACCCAGTGGTTTAAACTCACGCTGTGTGCATGTGCGTGCATGCCCAAGATCCTTAGAGGAGAATGGAGGAAAAGGGACTGCGGCATGGCGGTCTCCCCTGGGGGGGGATTTCTCACTTTCTATCTCTCTGTCTCTCGCTGTCTTTCTGGCAAGCACACCACACACCAGATAGCA
>NW_006160046.1:84408-85599 GCF_000334495.1 Tupaia belangeri chinensis
CTCTCCAAAAAAAAAAAAAAAAAAAAGACATACATAGACTAAAAGTGAAAGACTGGAAAAAAGTATTAGACACAAACAGAAATCAAAAAAGAACTGAAGTCATGATACTGATTTCAGACAAAATAGACTTTAAAACAAAGACTATAAAAAGAGACAAAGGGCATTATATAGTAGTAAAAGGGCTAATTCTTCAAGAACATATAATGCTTAATCTATGCACCCAACATGGAACACCCAAATACATGAAAGAAAGAATGCTATATTTAAAATGAGAGATAGATTGCAACATAATAATTGTTGGGGATCTCAACACCACACTATCTCTTTTGGACCAATCACCTAGATGAAAAAGCAGTAAAGAGATATAGGATTTAAACGATACCATAAATCAAACCCTTTCACCCAAAGCCATGAAATATACATTCTGTTCATGCCCACATGGAACCTTTTCATAGACTGACCACATGATAGGACACAAAGCAAGCCTTTACAGATACAAGTCCATAGAAACTGTATCCAGCATCTTCCCTGACCATGATGGAATTAAACTTGAGATTAATTGTAGAAAATACCCAGGAAAATGTACAACCATATAGAAACTAAACAACCTACTTCTGAATGACTTTACAACTACTGACAAAATTAACAATGAAATCAAAAGATTTGTGAAAACCAATGATAATAAGTACACAAGTTACCATAATCTATGGGATACAGCAAAAGTAGTAACAAGAGAGAAGTTCATAGCAATTAGTGCACCTAAGGAAATGATGGCGATGTGGCAAATGGTTAACCTAAAATCATCTCTCAGGGACTGGAAAAACAGCAAACCAAAAAATCCAAAACACGTCAGGAGAAAATTTATGATAAAGATTTGAGCAGAAATAAATGAATTGAAAAATAAACTACACAGAAAATAAATGAAAAGTTGTTTCTTTGAAAAAATAGACAAGATTGATGAGCCATTAGCTAGACTAATTAAGAAGAGAGAAATCAGATAAGTCATACTCTAAATGAAACAGGAGGAACCAGCAGTTAGTGTAATGGCTATGTCACTGGACTCCCAAGTAATTGACTGCATTTTGACTCCTGGACCCAGTGACTTAAACTCATGCTGGGCACATATGCGTGCATGCCCAAGATCCTGAGAGGAGAATGGAGGAGAAGGGATTGCGGTGTGGCCACCCCCCC
>NW_006160046.1:85644-105861 GCF_000334495.1 Tupaia belangeri chinensis
CCCCCCCCCCCAGGGGGGTGATTTTTCACTTTCTGTCTCTCTGTTTGTCTCTATCTTTCTGGCGAGTGCATGTGCACTATAGGGAAAAAAAAAAAGAGAAAGAAATGAGACAGGAAATACAGAAGACATATAGAAATAAAAACATCATAGTTTGAAGGACTATACGCCAACAAACAGGAAAACCTAGATAAGATGGACAAATTACTGCTGGATACATAAACCAAAATTAAAACCGGAGGACATAGAAACCAGGAATAGACCCACAACAAGCAATGAGGTTGAATCAGTAATGAATAACCTCCCAACAAAGAAAAGCCTGGGTCTTGATGGCTTTACTTCTGAATTCTACTAAAATTTTGAAGAAGAGTTAATTCCATTCTACTCTAACTATTTCTAAAGATACAAAAGGGAGGAACACTCCTAATTTCATTTTATGGAACCTCCATCACTCTCATCCTCAAAATAGAAAAGGACATGACAAGGGGGGAAAATTACAGACCAATATCTCTGATGAACATAGATGCGAAAGTTCTCAACAAGAAACTAGCAAATCGTATCCAACAAATGTAAAATAGGTTATACATCATGAGCAGGTAAGCTTTATTCCAGGGTTGTAAGGGTGATTCAACCTATGCAAAATCATGAACGTAATGTACCATATTAACAGAAAGAAAGACAAAAACCATATGATTGTGTCAACTGGTGCAGAAAAAGCATTTGATAAAATACAACATCCTTTCATAATTAAGACTGTCAGCAAAATTGGCATAGAAGGCTCATTTCTCAACATTGTAAAAGCTGTCTATGAAAAACCCATAGCTAACATCATACTGAATGGGGAAAAGCTGAAAGCTTTCCATGAAACACTGGTACAAGACAAGATAACCTACTTTCTCCACTCTTTTTCAATATAGTGCTGGAAGTCCTAGTCAATGCAATTAAAAAAGAAAATAAAATTCATTCAAATAAGGAAAGAAGAGATATAATTATCTCTATTTGCAGATGGCATGATTATATACATAGAAGACCTGAGGTATCCATGAAAAAACTGGAAGTAATAAATGAATACAGTAAAGTAGCCGGATACAAAAGCAACATACAAAAATCTATAGAATTTGAGCAACAAGAAGACTGAGGTAGAACTAAAGAAAGTAATTCCATGTACCACTGCCACAAAAACTATAAGATACCTGGGACTAGCAGTTGCGATAATGGCTGTCTCTGGACTCCCATGTAATCGACCATGATTCACGTCCTGGACCCAGTGGCTTAAACTCACACTGGGTGCATGTGCATGTCTGCCCAAGATCTTGTGAGGAGAATGGAGGAGAAGGAATTGCAGCATGCCCATCCCCCCTGGGGGGTAATTTCTCACTTTCTCTCTCTCTGTCTTTCTGGCGAACACATGCACCCTATAGATAGCAAAAACCTCTCAAAACAAACAAACAAGAAAACTGTAACATACCTAGGAATAAAGCTCACCAAAGAAGTAAAAGACCACTATAAGGAAAATGATGAAAACATAAAAAGAGATTAAAAATTACACTAAAACCTGAAAGGATATTTCATGCTCTTGGACAGAAGGAATTAACATAATCAAAATGACAATTCTACCCAAATTAATCTATGTATTTAACAAAATCCCAATTAAATTACTAGGGACACTCATTACAGATTAGAACAGACAATAATAAAATTTATCTAGAATCACAAAAGACCATATATTGCCAAAACAATCCTGTGCAAGAAGAGTGAAGTAGGAGGCATCTCATTCCCTGACCACAAGTTATGTTACAAAACTCTGAAACTCAAAGCAGCATGGTATTAGCACAAAAACAGACATATGGACCAATAGAACAGAGACCTGAGATATAAATTCCAAAAGAAACAGCCAACTGACTTTTTTTTTTTTTTGGAGAGGTTTTTTTGCTATAGGGCGTGTGCGCTCGCCAGGCAGACAGAGAGAGACAGAGAGATAGAAAGCAAGAAATCACCCCCCAGGGCGGATGGTCATGCCGCAATCCCTTCTCCTCCATTCTCCTTTCGGGATCTTGGGCACACACGCACACGCGCCCTGCATGAGTTTTTAAGCCACTGGGTCCGGGATGCAAACTGCGATCGACTATGTGGGAGTCCAGCGACATAGCCATTAAGCTAACTGCTGGTTCCCCAGCCAACTGACTTTTGACAAAGGGTCCGAGTCAATCTTGTGGGAAAAGGAAAATCTCTTTAGTAAAGGTTCTGGAAAAACTGTGTATCCACATGCAGAAAGATGAACTATCTCTCACCATTAACAAAAAGTCAACTCAATGTGAATTAAATATCTAAACCTAAGACCTCAAAGTATAAAATCATTGGTGGAAATCAATAGGGAAACTCTAGAAGATACTGGGGTTGCAAGAATTCTTAAATAAGACCTTCAAAGCAATAATCTCAAAAATAGACAAATGAGATTACATCAGGTTAAAAAGTTTCTGCAGAGCAAAAGACACAGTAACAAGTGTGAATTGATAACCCTCAAAAAGGGTGAATATTTTTGTAATCCATGTCTCAGATAAGGGACTGATAACCAGAATACACAAGGAACTCAAGTGGCTTACCCCTCCCCCCCAATAAAGATCAACTGCCCCCAGAAAGATCAACCCAATTAAAAGATGGGAAAATGAACTCAGCAACCCACTCACTCTGTAAGGAAGATATATGAACATCTTAAAAGCCTATGAAAAAATGCTCAACATCCCTCTCATAAAAGAGTTGCAGATCAAAACCACAATGAGATAACACCTAACCCAGGTCAGAGTGGCTAATCTTAAAAACAAACAAACAAACAAAAAAACAAAAATGATAAGTGCTGGCAGGGCTGTGGTGAAAGGGGACACCTATACTGTTAGTGGGAATGTAAATTCATCCAGCCACTGTGGAGAACAACATGGAGATTCCTCAACGATCTACAAATAGAGCTACTGTGTGACCCAACAGTTCCACTACTCAAAGAATAGGAGAATGCTCAATTGAAGAAGTGCTTGCTAGAAATGGAAGACACAGTAACAAGTGTGAATTGATAACCCTCAGAAAGGGAGAATATTTTTGTAATCCATGTCTCAGATAAGGGACTGATAACCAGAATACACAAGGAACTCAAGTGGCTTACCCCTCCCCCCCAATAAAGATCAACTGCCCCCAGAAAGATCAACCCAATTAAAAGATGGGAAAATGAACTCAGCAACCCACTCACTCTGTAAGGAAGATATATGAACATCTTAAAAGCCTATGAAAAAATGCTCAACATCCCTCTCATAAAAGAGTTGCAGATCAAAACCACAATGAGATAACACCTAACCCAGGTCAGAGTGGCTAATCTTAAAAACAAACAAACAAACAAAAAAACAAAAATGATAAGTGCTGGCAGGGCTGTGGTGAAAGGGGACACCTATACTGTTAGTGGGAATGTAAATTCATCCAGCCACTGTGGAGAACAACATGGAGATTCCTCAACCATCTACAAATAGAGCTACTGTGTGACCCAATAGTTCCACTCCTGGGTATCTACTCAAAGAATAGGAGAATGCTCAATTGAAGAAGTGCTTGCTAGAAATGGAAAATTATTGACAATAATATGCATGATTAAGCCACTATGCAGTATATTCTGGATGGGAAATCACATTTTCTATGCTGTGACCATGCTTAGAGAATAAATGTAAATTAATTAAGTTAAAAAGAAAAAGTTTCAGAAAAAAACTAAAACTGTTTCTCTTAAAACTGAAAAAAAAAAAGGCATTAAAAATACCTATTTGATAACTGCAGGAAGCCACATAGCCCCAGCTAGGTGCTACTTTATAGTATGTTCATTCTACTCACTGAGGTTTATGCATAAAGTCAGACTTGTGTTCATGGGTATGTATATATCAGCTGCACTTGCTATTCAAAATATTTAGATTAATTAAGATCTTTAGTGAATCAATAAAATGTGGGGAGGGGGAGGGCATAGAAAGCAACCATAGATATAAGAGACATTGTGGGAGGAGGTTGGGAGGTGGTAGAGGGTAAGAGACGGAATCAAGGATGGGAAAAAAAGCAAAACATATAGGAAAGAAGAAATGGAAAATTATTTGCTGATTATAACATATATGTTGATGTGCTTGATTGAGCCAATGTATAGTGTGTTCTGGATGGAAAAATCTCATTTTGTATGCTGTAATGATGTACAATGAATAAATATAAATAAATTCAAATAAAAATTTTAAAAATGTTAAAAGCAAAAGGGGGAAAATATCTTGTCAAACTAAAATTCTGTATCAAGTGAAAATACCTTACAAAAATGAAGATAAAATTAAAGATATTTTCAGATTAAAAAAAGAAAAAGTGCTTGCACATCTGTGTTTATTACAGCATTACTCATGATTGCTAAGACACAGAATCTACCCAAACGTCCACAAACAGATGAGTAGATTGAAAAAGTGTGGCACATACACTCTATGAAATATTACTCAGCCATAAAAAAAAAAAAAACAAGACCCTGGCTTTTGATAGAAACTGGACAAATATGGATGGGTTAATGGGAAGCAAACCAGGCTATGAAAGAGAGACATTGTATGCCACCACTTAACATATACCATCTGTCCACACTCTAAGGCAGAAACTGAAAGATTGGAGGCTATAGAGTCATGGAAAATAGTTAGGAATGCTGAAGATAGCTTGGGAATAGGTTAGGAGAAGGGGGAGTATATGAGGGAAAAATTAAGGAGAAAAATAAAGAGGAAAGAAATTTGGGACCATTAGTTAGCGTAATGGCTATGTTGCTGAACTCCCATGTAGTTGACCACAGTTCGAGTCCTGGACCTGGTGGCTTAAAATCATACCAGGCATGTGAGTGTGCATGCCCAAGATCCCAAGAGGAGAATGGAGAAGAAGAGATTGTGGTGTGGCCATTTCTCCCTGGGGGATGATTTCTCACTTTCTGTCTCTCTGTCTCTGTCTTTCTGGCAAGCACACATGCCCTATAGCAAAAACCTCTCCAAAAAAAAAAAATCAGAAAATTTTGTTTTTAAAGAAATTTAAGGGAAACAGGTATGGATTATTATCTGTTGATGATAACAAAGTATAGTTTCCTAAAATTGATTGGTATGAATTGTATTCATGTTGTGTAAATTCATATTACAAGCTAAGTGATGTACAGTGAATGTATAACTTTTTTTAAAAAAGAGAGAGATGTTAAAATGAAGGTATTTCTTAACTGAGAATAAGAAGCTCAATGAGAAGGGGACCAAAAATTAAAAATAAGATAGATTTACTTGCCACCACCCTGATGGAACAGTCTGTGCCTCTCAGAAAATGGCTCCATCAGGCTGAGACTGAAGCCAAAGAAGAAACCAGGGCAGAAGTTCATCCCACCCAGGATGAAACTCAGACCAAATCAATGTGCTTACTGCCACCAGGAAAGTATTGGAAGAATGGATGCACCCATCTGACACAGAATTATCACACTGCCACTCTCCAGAGGGGACAAGGTTAAGTGATTGAAGGATGGTAACAAACAGCACAGCAACCCTATGAGGCCCCTGAAGAGAGTTTTGTAGGTTTGTCCACTGCAAGAAATTATGAGGAAGACTACGACAGACCAGGTTCCATTTTGTTAGGCCCCCAGGAGCCTATAATCTGAATGACCATGGTGGACTAGTCCATTGACTTCATGGTAGGCACTAGAAAAGAACATTCTGTGGTGACTCAACTTGTGGGTCTCCTCTTGCAGAGACAAGCTACTATTGTGGCAGTCACTAGTAGCCAAGCTGATAGCCCTTCTTACTGTCTTATCAATGCAATTTAAATGACCATGAAGACATTCATGAATTCTTATACTTCCCCAACTGTCCTGTGGCTGAAATGGGTTGGGAATTATTGGGAAATCTGCAGGCCCAGGAAACTTTCAGCTCCCACACTCAAGCAGCCCTGAGTTTAAGGAAACCAAAAGGAAAAATCCTGACTCTCACGATTCCCTAAGGAAAAGAATTGAGTCTCTATAGTCTCATAGAGTAGCCAAAGGAGGAACCTGAGCTTCTCTTCAAGGTGCCTGCAGTATGGGCTAAGGAAAATCCTACTGGACTGGCTCAAAACACAACCTCAATAATAGTAGAACTGAAACTTGGGGCCAAGCCCATCCACAGAGACAATATTTAATTCCTTGCAAGGTGAAGATGGGAATCCAAAAACACATGGAAAAGCTCCTGAAGTATAGAATTCTTCAACCTTACCAACTCTTTCGGAGTATGCCTCTCTTGCTGGTCTAGAAAACAGGAACTGGTGTCTACCAACCAGTTCAGGACTTGTGGGCAGTGAATCAGGCCACTGTTACCTTGAATCCAGTTGTCCCTAACGCTTAAGCCCTCCTGAGTATCATTCCTAAAAAAGATGCTGTTTCTACATGTCTGGACCTTAAGAATGCTTTGTTTTGCATCTGCCTGGCCCCACTGGGTCATCCAATTTTCACCTTTCAATGTGAAAATCCTGAAAATGGTGACAAGGGCCAGTTGACATAGACTCAGCCACCACAGGGATTCAAAAACTCCTCAGCCACTTTTGGTACTGCATTAGCCTGATTTAAAAGCCTCTAAGTAGACCAGTGTGGCTGTATGGTGCTTCTCTATATGGATGACGGACCAGTGTGGCTGTATGGTGCTTCTCTATATAGATGACTTACTGCTAACTGGGCAGATGCAGGAAGATTGTATGAAAGGAATGTGGTGGCTCCTCACCCTCCTGTGGGAGGCTGGCCACAAGATTTCAAGAAAAAATGTCCACATCTGCTAAGAAAAGGTCAAATATCTTGGGTTCCACCTACCTCAAGGATGGCACCAACTTGGCCTGGAGAGAAAGAAGCTGTCTGCTCAGTTTTAGTTCCATCCACAAGGTGCCAAATTTTGGAGTTTTTGTGGTTGCAAATTTTTATAGGATTTGGATACCCAACTTCTCCCTCATGGCAAAACCATTTTATCATGCCACAAATGGGGAAGAGCAAGAACTTCTCTCATGGGTATGGATGCAACATAAGACATTTAAGGAGATTAAGAAATCCCTCATCAACACACCCTGGTTTGGGTTACTAGACACATCCAAGCCTTTCTTTTGTACATACATGAATGTACCAGCATCACAGTAGGGGTCCTGACCCAAATGTTGATGTCATGACATTGTTCAGTGGCATTATTGACTCTGTTGTGCAAGGCTGGCCACCCTGTCTATGGGCACTCGTGGCCATGGCTCTCCTAGAATTAGAAACTGAAGAATTGACGTTGAGACAAGAGTTAACAGTCCAAGTGCCACACTAAATACTGACATTAATGGATATAAGGGACAGTAGTGGCTCACTAACGCCCAAATGGTGAAATATCAAGGGATGCTATGTGAAAACCCACCTATCCATCTAGAAGTAGTATGCACCCTAAATCTTACAACACTGCTGCCTGTCATGCCAGGTCACCTGGATCATGACTGCATCAAAGTCATGGACAAAACATTATCCAGCTGACCAGATTTAATAGATCAGTATCTTAAGGACCCAGACACCATATATTTCACAGACAGAAGCAGTTTAATAAAGGATGGAGAATGCCTAGTGGAGTACTTCATGGTGACAGTGAATTCTACAATTAAGGCAAAACCTCTGCCAAAAGGAACCTTGGCACAAAAGGCAGAACCCATCTGTTTGACCCCATCTATTGTGATTCTTGCCATAGTCTCTTCCATAAGGTTGGCAGAGGTCATTCTGGCCCCCTGGGAGTATGACAAAAGGTTTCAACTAGTGTTTTTTCTCTTGTGGACAGGATGCTTCATTGCTATTGTTTGCTTCTAATCTGGGCCCTTTTCTCAGACCTAAGTTTCCCATCCTATGAGCCATGTATCCATACCACTTGACAGGACCAAAGTGTCACCAAAGCCTTACTTTATCATACCCATTTCTTTTGCCAAGGAAAGATCCCATCCTATGAGCCATGTATCCATACCACTTGACAGGGCCAAGGTGTCACCAAAACCTTACTTTATCATACCCATTTCTATTGCCACGGAAAGATCTAAGAGACCTGTAAGCACAACAAATTCCAATCTGCCAGCTCCCTCTTATTCACATTTCATCTGTCAATAAATGAAGCACTGCACTTGTTTCAACTCCCAGTATTCCCTGAATGAGAGTAGCTAGAAGTCCTGAGTGACCCTGTGAAGGCAACCTACACTTTAAAAAAAAAAAAGAAATCTCTGTAGGATTATAATAGAGGCTCTGGAAACTTGGGTTGAAACATGCAGAGAGCTATTCTGGGAATGGGAATACACACTAAATGATAAATATATATGTAAGCAAACCTCTTCTCACTTTGAATGTGCTCCTAGTGCTCAGACTTACTGTAAATTCTGGGCATGTGTTTCATGGGCTACATGGCAAAAAGAGCAAAACAACATTCCTCAAAAGGTAAAATGAAAAAATAAATTAATAATTTCTTTAAGAAATAATATTTTAAAGATAAAAAGATATTAAAAGTCCATCTGCTTCAGACTTTCAGTTGGGGGCCTATAACCATGTTCACTTCATTTTTGTCAACTTAAAGGATTTTGAATGGAAAACAGGGAGCTGGCAGATTGGGATATACACCCAAGGATGGAGTACAGACCCAAAACTGTATTATATTTCAAAAGAATTTCAGTCACCACAAACTTATGTCTTTCATTCCTTCCCCAGGTCTTTCTTTCTTTGAGGAAATATAAATCAGCCCTTCTCCTATCTCTACCACAAGAAATTTGTTTCTGGCTCTTGTTTCTGGCTCTTGGTAGACAAAAACCCAGACTCTTTTTTTTTTTTTAGAGGTTTTTGCTATAGGGCAAAAACAGACAGAGAGACAGAAAGCGAGAAATCACTCGCAGGGGGGATGGCCACGCTGCAATCCCTTCTCCTCCATTCTCCTTTCTGGATCTTGGGCATGCACGCACACGTGCCCGGCGTGAGTTTAAGCCACTGGGTCCGGGACTCAAACCGCGGTCGACTACGTGGGAGTTCAGCAACATAGCCATTACGCTAACTGCTGGTCCCAAAACCCATCTTGCTACATATATGGGAGAACTAATATGGGAGATCAATGGCCTTGAGAGTTTAGAGAACTAGGTTCCCTCAAACCTCAAAGTAAGACAGGATACATCGGTTTTGCCACTGGGGCTTGGCTTCTTAAAACCTCAATCGTGGGAAAAAACTGCTTTGCTTGGCAAAGAGGACAATTTAACAATCTGATTGGAAGCCTGACTCACCTGGAACAAAGATTCTATAATGTAGCCAACCAGAAAACCCAGTGGAGGGTATTCCCAAACCTCTCTCAGCCGGATCCCCACCCCTTGTCCAACTTCTCTCAACTTCAACAAGCCTGGACCGATGTCAACAAAGACATCAAGTGGCAACTCCCAAGTGGGTTGTACCAGATATGTGGAGGACAACCTATGCTATACTTCCCTCACATTGTCAGGGTCTTGTGTTCTGTGGTCTACTCATTCATCCTTTTTCCTGCTTCCACTTTCTAGACAGAAATATTCTCTCAACTTCAACAAGCCTGGACCGATGTCAACAAAGACATCAAGTGGCAACTCCCAAGTGGGTTGTGCCAGATATGTGGAGGACAACCTATGCTACACTTCCCTCACATTGTCAGGATCTTGTGTTCTGGGTCTACTCATGCATCCTTCTTCCTGCTTCCACTTTCTACACAGAAATAACAGGGAGTTCGGGTGCATGAGGAATGGTAAATCCAGATAAAACAGCACACCCCACAAATTGGCAACTGGAGAGATGACGAATGGCTCCCTGAGTGTATAGTCCAATATTATGGTCCAGCCAGGTGGACAGAAGATGGATCCTGGGTACATTGTACTCCTATGTATATGTTAAATTGCATCATCAGGTTATAAGCCATGGTTGAAATTATAACCAATGAGACTATGAAGGACCTTAATATACTAGTCAAGCAGCAGATCACGATGTGCAATGCTATCTGTCTGAACCATTTAGCCTTAGATTACTTGCTGAATTTTGAGGGAGGAGTTTGTGGAAAATTTAATTTGAATAACTGCTGCTTACAAATAAATGATGGAGGAAAAGTTACAGAAGAAATTATAGATCGAATGAGAAAGGCTGCCCACCTTCCAGTTCAAACCTGGAAAGACTGCAATCTCAGCGAACTATTTAGAGGATGGCTTTCAACTGTCAGGAGTTTCAAAACCCTCAAAAGCATGGTACTTTTGATTCTGGGGGCTGGCCTGATACTACTCTGCCGGGTTCTTTTGGACATAAGATTTGTCTCCCACCTCATTAAGGCCACAGTCAAAAGGAAGATGGCCGCCCTTGTAATGATGTTATGGAAACATAAATCTCTAAACCAAGATGATGCTCTTTGTCCCAAATAGTGTCCAAGCATCAAAGGTGGAAATATTGTAAGGATCTTCCCAGAACAAAGGAAAGGCAATGGGCATAATCGAATCTATGTGTGCATGTGTAGTTATATAACCTCTCTTTAGCCTCATGTACACATGTGTAAGCCTATAGCCACCTTGTAACATGGGCCATCCAATAAGAAAGTATGTGACCATATAAAGGGACAAAGGGACTAAAATGTAAATAAAATTCACAGAAAGTATATAAAGCAATGCCCTGCTGCAATTGGGGCTCAGTCTTTGGATGTGAATTTGTGGAGCCAGTGCTGGCATGAATAAGTGCTGCTTCCTGCTAAAAGCTTCGTGTGCTACCTCTTTGGCTAGATTGTTCTCCACTGTGGAGGACAATATGGAGTTTTCTCAAAAACAAACAGATAGAACTTGTGTATGACCCAGTAATTCCACTCCTGGGTATTTACCCAAAGGACAAGAAAACGGTTGGAAAGACGTTTATTGCAGCATTATTCACAATTGCTGAGATATGAAATCAACCTAAGTGCCCAACAATGGATGTCTGGATTAAAAAATGGGGCATATATGCACTATGAATTACTATTGGGTCATAACAAGCTATGAGATCTTGTTATTTGACACAAAGTAGATGAATAAAGATTTCAAGCTAAGTGAAGCAAGCTAGATTACGAAAGACTGATGTATGTTCTTGCTCAATATATACAGAATGCTTGCATCTTGTGACAGAAACGGAAAAACTATAAAATATAATAGCAGAAATATCGAGATGAGATACCATAAGAAGGATGTGGACAGTTGGGGAAGGGAGGGAGAAATTAAAAACAGATAAAAAGAATATTTAACAGACACAAGAATGGAAAAGCATTGTGTATAATAATATCTCTGACTTGCTTGACATACAGTGCATTTACGCTTTGAGAACCCATATTGTTTGCTGTAAAAGTGTACAATGATTAAATGTAGATAAAAAAGTGACTAATTTAAAAAAAAACATACCTCCAAAGTTATATTATCAAAGATATGTAAATAACAAATCATACATTTTACATAAGGAATAAAAATAAGACATACTGGGATCAGTAGTTAACATAATGGCTACTCTGGACTTCCATTTAGTTGACGGTGGTTCGAGTCCCAGACCTGGTGGCTTAAACTCATACTGGGTGCATGTGCATGCATGCCCAAGATCCAGAGAGAAGAATGGGGGCGAAGGGATTGTGGCGTGACCATCCCCCCGGGGGATGATTTCTTGCTTTCTATCTCTCTCTTTCTGGCAAGCGCATACACCCTATAGCAAAAGCCTTTCAAAAAGAAAAAGAAAAAAAGAAAAAGAAAAAGGAAAGAAAAGTAAAGAAAAAAAAGACATACTTAATAGAAGTTTCCTGGGTTAATGATAATGTCAATAAAAATGAAATAAAGTTAAAAAGTTATGTACTAATATTAAATACTATAGATGAAAGGAGAAAAAAGCCAGAAAAAGTAATATAAAATATTTTCCTACCTGGGAACATTTAGGTATTACGATTGAGGGCAGTAAGCCTTAAGCTCACACCTAAGCAGTGAGTAACATCAGAATTTATACTTTTTGAAATTATATGGATGGAAGAGCTTAACTCAGGATGTTTGGACTCTTCTCTCTCTCTTTTTTTTTTTTTTTAAGGATTGGGAAGTTATATGCACAGTAATAGCATTCAAAGGTGGAAAATGTGAGAGTTCTTAAGAGAAAGGTAGTTTTTCAGAAAAAATATAATGATTGAAAACAACTTCTATTTGACTAATCCTCTTCACTTCATCAATTTCATAATAAAACTATGGTGAACATTTATAATAGAATAGGAAATGTAGGGGCTAGCAGGTGGCGTGGTGGTCAAGGGTGCTGGACTCCCACATAGTCAACTGTGATGTGAGTCCCAGAACTGATGGCTTGTTTTCTCATTTTCCCTCTCTCTTTTTCTCACTTTTTCGTTAGAAAAAAGAATGGGGAAGGATGAAAAGAAGTAAGGAAACAGTAATAGAATTTAATATGGAAAAGTTCTTAAACAAGCAAAAAATTAAGATTAAAAGAGGGGGAACCAGCAGTTAGCGTAATGGCTATGTCGCTGGACTCCCACGTAGTCGACCGCGGTTCGCGTCCTGGACCCGGTGGCTTAGAACTCACGCCGGGCGCATGTGCGTGCGTGCCCAAGATCCCGAGAGGAGAATGGAGGAGCAGGGATTGCGGCGTGACCATCCTCCCTGGGGGGTGATTTCTCACTTTCTGTATGTCTCTCTCTGTCTATCTGGCTAGCGCACACGCCCTATAGCAAAAACCTCTCCAAAAAAAAAAAAAAGATTAAAAGAGGGAGCAAAGAGCAGACATCAGATAAAATAATAACCAAGGGATGTCATACAGGTAAAGGGTGGAGCTGTAACAGACAATAAGAAAACAGTCATTTTAAAGTGGTATGCAAGTTGTCAGAGAAAATTTACTGTTTTTCCCCTGAGGCACTTTTTAAAAACATAATAGCAAAAGCAATATAAGTATTATGGGAAATATACCTTAAGAAAACTCAAACTTAATGCAAAATACAAATGTAAAGTTAGAACTTTCAGGGTGGAGACACACACACACACACACACATAGACACACACACGTAAACACACACAATGGTGCAAAGTTCACCTTTTTTTCTAAATAATAGTCTATTCAACATGGATGAGGGAAGAAATGGGTTTACTTCATTGAAAATAATTTTTAATATTAGCAGTGTTGTTTATCCTATAAAATGTTCTTGGTTCCTTTTTATATTATTTAAACAGGTAACTATTTCTTTTGTTATCTTTAAAATGTTCTTTCTCACTAAATGTATAATGTCAGTACTTGTGATGGTGGAAACAAGTTGTATTATGTTGTCACAAACACTGAGCTAGAGAATACTGAACCACTGTGTACAGAGTTGCTTTTTTCCAAGCGATGGTCACATTTACACCAATGAATCAATATGTTACTTAGTTTTATATGTTCTTCTATGACAACATCTGGAACACAGAAGAAACCAATACATACAGGTAAGGAAGACAAGGAGTGAAAAAAATATATAAGGAAAGGGTGGAAAAAGCAGAAAAACAGAAGTGAAGAGAACTTGATATGGGAGAAGTTCTGTAGTGAGAACGTGGGGAGGGAGAGTAGACATTAGAAGGAAGACTCACGGAATGGCATGCAAGGGAGGAGGCAGGAGGAGGCACACGAAAAGGTCATCGTGTACAGGAATAAAAGTTGCCAGAGAATATTTACCATTAGCTTTTTGAAGTTCTTCTGAAAAATAAAATGGAAAGATTAGTGTAAATATCAAGGAAGCTAGATATGAAGAAAATTCAGATTTGTTTAAAAACAAGTATATAACATTTAAACGAATAGAGTGCCAATAAACACACACACACACACAGTGTTGGGAAGCTCACTTTTGCTCTAAATAATAGTCTATTCAAAAGAAGAGGGGAGAAGGAAGAAGTTAATTTATTGAGAAAAATATTCAGAAATATTCAGTGTGGTGGTAACCTTATAAAAATGTTCTTTATTATTTTTAAATTACTTAGGCTTTTACTATTTCCTTGTTGACTTAAATATGTTCTTGTATGTGCACTAAGTACATAACATCAGTTCTTGTGATGACAGCAACAATAAGGTATGAAGTCATCACAAACACTGAGTTAGAGAATACTGAATCACCACTGCTGGAGAAAATTCGGGTTATGGTCTCCCAGCCAGTGGTCACATTTGTACCTATTAATATTATATAACAACGTTTTATGTGTGCTTCCATGACAAAATATGGAAGGCAGGGACGTCAAAGTTTGTAGGTAAGGAAGGGCAAATATTTTTTTAGAAAAGAAAAACAAAGAAACAGAAGTGAAGATAACTTAACAGGAGAGAAATCTATAGTCAAACTGTGGGTAGAGAGAGTAGACATTAAGGAGAACGACGAATCAAAGGACAGCACACAAGCGAAGAGGCAAGAAAAGCCAACGGGAAAAGACATGGCGCAGGAATGAGGGTGGCAAAGAATATTTACCAATTTTCCTCTGAAATATTTCTGAAAATAAGATGAAAAGATTAATGTTAATACCAAGGGAGGATAATTTGTGGGAAAAAATGCAGACATAAGATATTTGTGGGACACAGATATGGTTTATTATCTGTTAATGAGGATGTGTATAGTATTCTCATCTGGACTGAGATGTATATCATGCTGGGTTAAGTCTCTTTACAATCTAAATGATGTATAGATATTGAATGTATTAATAATAATAATAGTAATAAAGGAAAAAATACCAAGGGAAACAAACATGAAGAAAATTCAGTTATTGAAAATGAAAATGTAACATTAAAACTAAACTAGGGGACCAGTAGTTAGTGTAATGGCTATGTCACTGGATTCCCATGTAGTTGACCGTGATTCAAGTCCTGGACCTGGTGGCTTAACCTCACGCTGGGTGTGTGTGCATACGTGCCCAAGATCCCTAGAGGAGAATGGAGGAGAAGGAATTGCGGTGTGGCCATCCCCCCTGGGGGGTGATTTCTCCCTGTCTGTCTCTCTCTTTCTGGCGAACGCACACACCCTATAGCAAAAACCTCTCAAAAAACAAACAAGCAAAAAAAAAACCCTAAACTAGTAATAGTTTGCTGGGCCAGTTGGTAATATGCTGGTTAAAGCAGCTGGATTCCACATAGCTGACTGTGAGGTTTGAGTCTTGGGCCCATTAGCTTGAAAAATACACCAAGAAAAAAAGCACTCAGTGCATGTTTGGACTTGCCCAAAATTCCCAGAGGTGATGGAGGGGCAATAATTTCAGTGTGCCCCCTTCCCTGCCCCCTTAAGCACCTTCTCACTTTTGTTTTCTCTCCATTTGTCTTTCTCTCGATCTGTCTTTGTCTCTTGCAGGTGAACACACGTTCTTATCAACAAATTTTAAAAAATGCTAATAGAATGCCAAACACACACACACACACACACACACACACACACACACACAATGTTGGAAAGCTAACTTTTTTTTCCTAAATAATAGTCTATTCAAAAGAAATGAGAAAGGGTGCTTTTTAGGGAGCATATACACTAAAATAAATGGAGAAGGGAGAAAAAGTTTTAAGAATGTTGGTTGTAGCAGTCACCTTATAAAAATATTCTTGGTTCCTTTTTAGATTATTTAGATTTTTGCAATTTGATTTGTTATCTTTAATATGTTTTCTTCACTCCCACTAAATGTATAATGTAAACTCTTGTGATAGTGGTAGCAATATTGTATTAAGCCATCACAAACACTGAGTTAGATAATACTGAACTCCTGAAGAAACACAGTTATGTTTTTTCAAGGTTAATTGTCACAATTATACCAGTGAATCAATATGTTGCTTACTTTTGTATGTGCTTCTATAAAAACCACCCAGAAGACAGAAGAAGCTAATGTTTATAGCTAAGGAAGGTCAAAGAGTGAAACAAGAATAAAGAGAAAGAGTGGAAAGGTAGGAAAACATAAATGAAGAGAACTTAATTTGGGACAAGTCCAGTAGTGAGAATGTGTGAATGCAAAGCAGAACTTAAGGAGAAGGAAGAACCAAGGGATGGCATGTAAGTGAGGAGGCAGGAAAAGTCAAAGGGGAAAACATACCATGATGCAGGAATAAGGGATGTCAGAGAATATTTACCAAATGTTTTCCGGTAATTTTCTGAAAAATAAAATGGAAAGATCAATGCAAATATAAGGGAAACATATGTAAAGAAAATTCAGACTTGTTGAAAATGAGAATGTAATTATTCTTTTAGTGATCTCTAGATATTGCAGTTGAGGGCGGGAGAGAATAAATGAATTCACTAAATTGAGAAAGAAAACATGGTATTAGTCCTGGTAATTACCTTACCTTTTTATAATGTTTTTGATCTTTCTTCTTCTTCTTCTTTTTTTTTTTACATTCAATCATTGTACATCTTTTTTTTTCTTTTTCTTTTTACATTGTACATCTTTACAGCCTACAATAAGGATTCTCACATGATGAATACATTATGTGTTAATCCAGTCAAACATATTACCATATACATTATCATTGTTAGATAGATTTTCACTTTTGTTTATTAAATGATTTCTTTTTATTCCTCTTGATTTCCTCCCTCCCCACCATTGTCCATCCTCCTCCCTCACTGTCTCTGCTACCTACAGTTGCTCCCCATGACTTTAATACCTTCGGGTGTTTCAGTTTCTGCCACACAGTGCAGACATTAAGCAGGGACATACAATGTTGCTCTATCATAGTATGGCTTGCTTTACTCAGTATTAAGTCTTCTATATTCATCCACTTTCAATAAAATGTCAGGGTATCTTATTTTTTATGGCTGAGTAGTATTCTGTAGTGTATATATGTCACATGTTTTCAATCCATTTTTCTGTTCTGGGACTTTTGTGTTGATTTCATGTTTTAGCAATTGTGAAACATGGTGCAATAAACATGTAGGTGCAAATACTTTTCTGATTGAGTGTATTCTTATTCTTCATGTACATACCCATGGGTGAAATTACTGGATCTTATGGTAGCTCTATTTGTAGGTTTTTGAGAAATCTCCATATTGCTCTCCATAGTGGTTGTATAAATTTACAGTGCAGAAGAGTTGGCTTTTCATCTCAGCCTTTCCAGCTGAGATGAATTATTATTCTTAATTTTTTTAATATTAACCATTCTGACAGAGGTTACATGGTATCTAACTGTGGTTTCTTTTTGCACCTCCCTTATGATAAGAGATGTTGAGCATTTTTTCATAGGCTTTTTGGCTGTTTGAATGTCTTTCTTGGAGAATTGTCTGTGCAGCTTGTTTTCTCATCTTTTTGTTTATTTATTTATTGAGAGATTTTTTTGCTACAGGGCACATGTACTCATCAGAGGGACAGAGAAAGACAGAAAGAAAGTTAGAAATCACACCCCTGGGCGATGACCATGACACAATCCCTTATCTTTCATTCTCCTCTTGGGATTTTGGGCATGCACACACTCATGTCTAGCATGAGTTTCAAGCTGGTGGGTCTGGGACTCAAACCAGAGTAGACCATGTAGGACATAACCATTACACCAGTTTACCATCTGCTGATCTGTTTTTCCACCTTTTAATTTGATTGTATTTTTTTGGGCGAGGGCAAACTGCTTGAGTTCCCTGCATATCCTGGGTATCAGTCTCTTATCTGAGTCATAGTTTACAAATATGTTCTTCAATGATAAGGGCTGTTTCTGTTTCAGGCTGGTGGGTCTGGGACTCAAACCAGAGTACACTATGTAGGACATAACCATTACACCAGTATGCCATCTGCTGATCTGTTTTTCCACCTTTTAATTTGATTTTATTTTTTTGGGTGAGGGTAAACTGCTTGAGTTCCCTGCATATCCTGGGTATTAGTCCCTTATCTGAACAAATATGTTCTTCAATTATAAGGGTTGTCTCTTCACTCTAATAGTGTCTTTTGCTGTGCAGAAACTTTTTAATTTGTAAAGTCTTGTTTTGTATGTATGGTAATATCCTAGATTGAGTCAATATACAGTACATATTGGATGGAAAAAACTCATTTTGTACACTGTATTGATGTACAGTGAATGTAAATAAATAATTAATTAAAAAATAGCAAAAAATCTGAAAAAAATGCATCATGTTACCATCAAATCAAGGATGTAACGATACACATCTTTTCCATCAGATAATTTTACATTGTTATATCTGTCAAGTACTTCCTGGCTAAAACCCTCTTATCCTCCCACTCATCCCCTTTATCCACCCCCTCTCTTATAGTGTTGAATACTCATGTTTAGATATATACACAAATATATGTGTATATATTGTGTCCCTTGGCAGGGACAAGTCGACAAATATATGTATATAATCATATGAAGAAAAGTCTTGCTGGGTATAATATTCTTGGTTGAAATTATTTTTCTTGTAGCATTTTGAATATATTTCCTTATTCTTTCCTTACTTACATTATTACACTTGAGAGGTCATTCTCGATCTCTTTTACCTTCCTCAGTTTTTATTTCAACTTATTATGTTTATATATGTTCTTAATTCCTGGTGAGTTATGTGTAATCATATTAAATATGATCAAATACATATATAATATAATAAAAATCAGTGATAGATTGAGCCTCAGGATTTTCCTTGACTAATGAAGGACATTGGTTTCCATGCATAAAAAGGTTCAAAGAAAGAAGAGCATCAGTTGAATTCTTCAGTGTCTATTTATTCTAAGCACTAGCTCAGGATTATCTGAACAGCAATGGACACTGTACTCTGACGATACAATAGATAACCTGCATTAAAAGCAGCTTTTCATAAAAATATCTTCATTCAAAATAATCATATCCCTTTAGCTAATTCTGTTAATTGTACCACACTTGTAATTGTGATATACTTACTATCTGGAAAGTGAAAAGACCTTAAAATACATTGGAAATAATAATAAAGGAAAGGGGCTTGTGGAAAATGGAAAGGTAAAAAGAAATGGGGACTTCCTTTAAGGAAAAGAGTAAAAAGTGAAAAATGGGTAGAGAAGGCCAGTTCCATAATCTTTGAATATGGGGAGCCATAAACTTAAACTTATGGGTCCCCAGATTCAAATTCCACACTGGTAACTTGGAAAACTTGCTGAGGATGTATGTGAGGATGCCCCAAATCCCAGAAGGACAGAGAAAGGGGAAGAAGGAATTGTGGCATCACCATGTATTAGGGAATGCATTCTCCCTCTTCCTTTCTTTTTGTCTCAGTCTTTCTGGCAAGTGTGTGTGCCCTCTGTACTTTAAAAAATGAATAGAGAAAGTTTAAATCCATCAAAAGGAATAACCAAAGCAAAGAATTGATGAGGAACTGCAAATATCATGGGCCAAAAATTGGAAAGTAACATCTCTAAGATAAAAGTTTTTGAAGAAAAGTTCTAAAGCTATTTGCCATGAAAAATAAAACAGAAAAACCTATGTAAATGTTGATGAAAACAATTACAAAGAAAATGCCAATGTATTGAAAATACTTGTCTGTAAGGTAGACAGACTATTGCAAAACTAAAATTGTAATAGGTAAAGTAACATCAGTCACTGATGTTAGCCAGGATGTGGGGATGTTGTATGTTTTGTGGTTTAGCTAGTGTTCATGCTCTGTTTATACATAAATACAAATTAGTCTTGTTTTTGTCTTGATCCATTACAGAATGGCCTTTACTGATGTTGATATTTTTGAAATTGTTTATGTTTAACAGGACAACACCAAAACTGAGCTGTGATTTCCAGGTCACCTTGAAATAAGACCAAGGCCAGGCTCATAGAATTAGACCATATCCTTTATGTTGGGGACAGCTTTTCTGTACATATTATCTCTCCCTGTCTATCTTTCTATGTATACAAAAATATGCATGAGAATGCTATACAACAAATTAAAGACAGTCATTATCTAAATGAATAAGAATATACAAATAGAATCACATTGTGCTTCAAATGAGTTTTTAAGATATTTTAAATGATGTATTTTAAAATACTTACAGAAAATATAGTAAAAAATAAAAGTGATAGATGACTCTACATAATATTCTATCATTTTATTTTTAAACTTTATTTATTATGATATTTATGGGTTAGGGTATAGGTTTTCACAGCATGTGTATAGTGTGAAATTATGACATCAGGGATATAAACGTATTCATCTTATACATTATATATTATGTATTGGAGAACACCAGGAATGCAATGCTCCTAGAACACAATAAACCGATGAACTCTGAGTGAAT
>NW_006160046.1:105956-121368 GCF_000334495.1 Tupaia belangeri chinensis
AGGAATGCCATGCTCCTAGAACACCATAAACCGATGAACTCTGAGTGAATGAGTGAATGCATGTTTTTTTCTTTTTTTGAGAGGTTTTTGCTATAGGGCGCATGTGCTTGCCAGACAGACAGAGACAGACAGTGAGACAGAAAGCGAGAAATCACCCCCCGGGGGGATGGCCACGCTGCAATCCCTTCTCTTTCATTTTCTTCTCGGGATCTTGGGCATGTATGCACACGCACCTGGCGTGAGTTTAAGCCCTCAGGTCTGGGACTCAAACCGCGGTCAACTACATGGGAGTCCAGTGACATAGCCATTACACTAACTGCTGGTCCCAATGAGTGAATGCATGTTCACGGAATGTGATCTTCCTGCTTGCAAACAACAGGATATCAAAAACTGCCTTCTGGCTTGAAAACAACAGGAGGCTATTAGACAAGTGTATGATAGGATACATGTATTTTCCAAATTCAAAGGTGTTCTGTCCAGCCTCTGGAGTCAGTCAGTACATACCCACCTAGTTGATATCTATAGCAACCTGTTCCAGGGAATAGCCTTATTTTTTTGATTCTTTAAAAAGCAACTTTCTCTGTGGATCTCAGAAGCTCCCCTTCAATAGGCCTGCAGCCAGGCTAAGTTAGGAATGTCCTCCATGGTAGTATGAGAGGCATCAGGGATTTCTCCTACCCTTTCTCAGCAAAGGGGAGTTTCCACCATTTTCAGGTGGTGGGTCTTAGTTGGCTAGGTCCTTTAGTTCCTTTTCTATGCTGTTTCTCTGAAGTGTCCATGTTTCATAAAGCTTTGGTTCTTTCCTTGGTGATTTTAAGTGTATTTCCTTAGAAACTGCAGTAAAAGTGTGTCTGAATAGTTCGTTTTTATCTTGATTGAAGAGGAAATAAGTGCTCGATGCTTTGTGCTGCTCTTGTTACTCCACCTCTTATTCTATCATTTTTTTATTTACTGAAGTTTTTGTTAAAAACATCATGATATGTAAATTTAACTGTATACAAATATCTCAATAAAAAAACTAATTATGATAATCAAGATGTCCAGTAACATAATAAGTAAAAAAACATAGAGATATATGATGGTAACTGCTTTCAATAGTCAAGTTATTTTTATTCTTTGAACACGTAACATATTCGGTACAGTGTCTTCAGTTCTGTGGAGAATGTTTTCCACAGACTGGGTCCATGTACCATAAAAATCTTGCGGTAACAAAATGGAGACAAATCAAACTTATATTCAAAATAAGCCTTATTTAGATATATAGAGAACATTTCATTAGAACATTACAATTGACTACTATGAAAACATTGGATATAATGATACAAAGATTTATTTGTTGTCAATGAAAATATCTCCACTATGTTGCTGAGTAAAGAAAATTCTAAGAGAGTAGAAGCACAATTTAAATATGTAAAAAGATGTAATGTATTACATGCATGAAGTGGTTTCAAAAAACGAAGTTTATATATCACATAATACTATTCAATTGACTTCAACCATTAATACATAATAAATGCTTATTCTCTTTACTTTGAAAATAAATAAAAAATAATAAAATATAGCTATCAACTATTACTTAGGGAAGCAAGACAAATAGCTGTGCTCACTTTATTCAAAGATATCTTTACTATGCTAAAAGTTGAATTATAATACACGCAAGTGTCTCATGAGAAATATCTTTCTATGAAAAATCTTCACACCACAATTTTCATCAACATAGTAACTAATATTGCTGCTATAACCTATGTGTTCTAAAAAAGCAGACAAAAAATGGAGACATGAAAAAAGGAGAGTTTATCCTGCTCTCCAGTCTAGCCAGGAACAAGAGAATAAAAGGGACCTCATGGAAATGTTAAGATAAAGAAATTAAAATATTCATAGTGACAAAGCTAACAGAGATGCAAGAGAAGAGAGACAATGAACTCCAGAAGATGAAGGAGAAAAGAGACAGCGAGTTCCAAGAGGTGAGGGAGTTCTTACATGATCTGAAAGAGGAGATACACATCATAAAAAAGAATTCAATAGGATTGTTAGGGATAAAGGCTGTAATACAGGATATCAAAATTCCATTGAAAGTATCAAGAGCAGATTAGATCCTGCAGAAGACTGAATCTCATATGTAGAAGATAGAACCTCTGACCTAGAAAACTTCTGAGAAACTAAACTAAACTAAACTAAAAATAAAATAACCCAAAAGACTGAGAATAACAAAATGAGAATAACATATGAGTAATACTAGATACCATTAAATGCACAAGCATCCAGATCATCGGTATCCCAGAAGATGAAGAAACTAATAAGGGTATTGCTAATCTATTCCATTAAATCCTGAAAGAAAAATTCTCAAAACTGAAGAGACATTCAAATATCCAGACCCAAGAAATACAAAGGACCCCATATAGCATCGACTGAAGAAGATCTTCTCCAAGGCACATCATAGCCAGTTTGACCAAAACCACAGACATAGATAAGATATTAAAATTGACAAGAGAAACATCAAGTTACTTTCAAAGGATATCCCATAAGGCTAATGTTGGACCTCTCATCAGAAACAATACAAGCAAGGAAAGAATGGGAAAATATATTCAAAGTGTTATGTGAAAAACAATTTCTACCAAGAATACTATACCCAACAAGATTATCTTTCATATAGGGGAAAAAAAAGATGAAACATTCTCAGATTAAAAAAAAAAAAAAAGCTGAAAGAATTTACCAATTTACCAACACCAGAAGAGCTCTACAAGAAGTGCTGAAGGGAGTCCATACCAGGCAAACTAAAGTGGGACACATAGAAGAGTACAAGAAACAACCAAGAGAATGGCCAGTCTAATGGTAAGGGAAAGTCTGGAGTTGAATATCAACTTCCAGAGTTTAAATGGAAAGATCAGACCACTGAAAACTCAATAGAAGCGAGATTAATTACATTAATCTGAACTAGTGAAATAGACTATTTTTACTTTAGATTAAACATTATTGATTTTCTTTGATGCTTTGTTTTCCATATTTAAAGATTTTTGTCTTCTCGTGAACTGTTGATAGGTTCATCTGCCTACTATTTGAAGTGAATCCTAACCTTTTTCCTGGCTTTAAGATTTAAACACATTTCTCTTAACATTTTTTATTTTGATTTATTAAAATTAAAACATTTTTTGAAATTAAAAAATACATTAAAAAAAGAAAAAAATGAGTTTAGATTGCCAAACATGAGGATCTGCAAAAAGTTTATAAACATACAAAATATGAGAAAACTATGCATGAGTTTCAACATTTATTGCACTGAAATAAACTCAGACTAGTTTCTCATTATATATCTGAACAGAATGCAGTTGGAAACACTAATAAGGATAAGCTATTAGTTTGAAAAAAAGCCTCTCTCAGAGAAACATGAATTCTGCTGAAACTGAAGCAAGAAGAAACATCAAATTTTTGGTGAATCATTGGTGAAAAAACAGTGAAATCATTGATGATTTACAAGAAGTTCATAAGGACAATGCCCCAAAGAAATCAGCAGTTTAGAAGGAAATTTGTTTTCAGAAGGGGTAAGAAAACGTTGAAGATGATGCTTGTAGTGGTAAACCATCAACAATAACTTGTAAGAAAAAATTAATCTGGATTGTTCCCTAGCTGAATAGGAATGAAGATGAAAAACAACAACAACAAAATAGCCAATAGCAGAGATATGTTAACTGATTCAGCTTACACGATTCTGACTGAATAATTAAAGTTAAATAAACTTTTTTCTCAATGAACACCAAAATTGTTGCCCAGTTGAACTGCACACGAAAGCAGACTATTCCATGGAAATTTTAAATAAGAGGGATCAAGATGATGGAGAAATTCTTCCAAGAATTTGTAACAGGATGTGACACTTGGCATTTTTAGTTCGATTCTGGTGCATAGCAAAATCAAAGCAATGGCTGGAAGTGGACCAAAGCAAAGGTGGGCAGATCAAGAGTAAAGGTTGCGGCAAAAGATTTTGGGATGCTCAAAGATTTTGCTTGTTGACTTTATGGAGGTCAAAGCATAATAGCAACTGCGTATAATGAGGGTATTTTGAAAAATTTAGCTAAAGCTTTTGCATAAAAATGACTAGGAAAGTTTCTCCAGAGAATCGTTCAGTACCATGATAATGTCCTGTTCATTCATTTCATGAAACAAGAGCAATTTTGTGATTATGATGTGGGGAACACAAGGATGATCGGGTAATCAGATCCAGTCCCATCAATGGTACATAGGTTCTTGTCTGCGGTTTATGAAGAGTTAGAGATGTGGATGTAAGTAATCAAACAGAGTTTATTAACAGAGAGAAGGTAGAGTAGAGCTCTCAAGCAGGGAGTGGGTCCTGAGTGGGCTGTCAATGAGGAACTGGAGTTAGGGTTTTTGTCTGGGTTAGTGGAGCGTTGTCTGTGTTTGTTCCGAGGTGGTGCATATGTTTTGCTCTGGGGGGAGGGGGGTCACATGCTGGATAGGTCTGGTTATTCTTACTAATTTTGGAGTGGGTACAAAGGTCAGGAGAACTTCTTGGCCTAAAAGTTTGGGCCATAAAAGACCATTACCTTCTCCCTGGATAGTTGTGGGACCAGGAAAAACATCTTGAAATTTTTTGTGTAGCAAGTAAGATCATCTCTTGGTCCCAAGAATGGTCTTAGAGCGACCAATTTGGGGAGGCTATAATTGTCTATGCATTTAAGCTCATTGGCTTATAATTTCCATAAGGTCCTAGCACTTAAAATTCCAAACTTAGTTGTCTTGTCTTGAGTCTTTGTCTCAATTATTTTGTTTATATGCCTCAAAAGTTCAGTATAGACATGAGCCCGAGGGACAGAGAGCATGAAGGAAAGTTATTTTTCCATCAGATTATAGTGAGCTGACTAGTTTTGGGTAGACAGCCTGTTTCAGGATCTTGCTGAGTCTTAGTTTCCATCTTGACTATCCTGTTTTCTCTACCTGCCTAGAATGAATAGCCTCTAGGTCAATTGTTTCAGTGGGAAAACATTAGAATCCAATGTACAGTCCTGATTTAGTTCCTTCTGATTTCTTTGTTTCCTAATCTTAAACAAATCTCTAATGGGCACCCATTTTTTTTCTTCAGTTAATAATATAAAAACAACTGAACTGACATGGTTAAATTACAAAGACTCAGTTGTTTACGGATGAATTAAAGGACTGGTGATTCTTACAAAAGTATCTCAAACTTAATAAAAGTTATACCAAAAAACAAAGTTTGTATACTTTATTTTTATTTTTTAATTCTATTTTCTATGAACTTTTGAAGTCTCTTTATATTGACTATGATTTTTTTCTTCTCTAAGTTCATCTACTTTGTAGTATGAAAGATATCCACTAAAAACAAAGGATTATTCATTATATAACATGCATCCTAAGGGAGATAGATGACTAATTATAAATGGACTAGCATGGAAAAATGTAAAAATAAACCATACATAATGTGTATAGTGGCTTATAAAGGAAATGATCTAACATTTTTTTTTTTGGAGAGATTTTCACTGTAGGGCGCGTGCGCTCGCCAGACAGACAGAGAGAGACATAGAGACAGAAAGCGAGAAATCACCCCCCAGGGGGGATGGTCACGCCGCAATCCCTTCTCCTCCATTCTCCTCTCGGGATCTTGGGCACGCACACACACGCGCCCGGCGTGAGTTTTAAGCCACAGGGTCCAGGACGTGAACCACGGTCGACTACGTGGGAGTCCAGCGACATAGCCATTACGCTAACTGCTGGTTCCCTGTCATTTTGAGATAAAGTATACATGTTCTCTACTTTAAAAGTTCCAAGTTTCAGAAAGTATATAGTTGGTCTGTTTTCATAGATTCTACTTGGCATACATCTATCAAGGGACCACTTATATTAAGCATATTTAATTTTTTCCCCTGTATTCTTGATACTCTGACTTTAGTGGCTTCCCTGACTAGAGAGAAATTGCCCAAATCAGGGTAGTTAATTCCTAAAGATATTAGCAACTTACTTGAGAAAACACCTTTCATATGCAAAGCAACCACTTCCTTATCTAATTTTCACACAGTGAGACTTTTCCCTTGTGGTAAATCTTTACAAGGCCAGATGCCAGACTGCCAACCATGCCATAGCCCAAAGTCCACTGGAATTAATCAAACTAGACAGACTGCTCTGTCCTCCTTTGTTTTTCCTGAGGATATCCCAGTAAAGGTAGTGGCCTACAGTTTCCACTTGGCCCATTTTTGCTTCTTAGCCCTGAATGGTGCTCCCCATAAGCCTGCGTGCCCTGGCATTCTCGTTTCTTTCAGAAAATGTAAGTAATAAATTCTACTTCCATAGCATTAGCCTCTCTGCATTATTACTCAATTGTACCTCTATAAATGGCATCCTGGATATAAAGTCAACACAATAATTAATGGAGTCCATTGTTGAAAATTTTTCACGTATGTAGATGCTATATGAAGAACACACATGTAGCATTAATAATTGGTAAGGCCAAAATGTAAATGCAAGAGTTGTATATACTTCAATCATAAAGTGGAAAGAATAAGTCATAATAATGTAAATTAAAAAAAAATCTCTGAGAAATGTTTGTTTCAAGAACAGTGAAAGAAAGAAAAAAGGGACAAGGAAACACTTAACAAATCAATCAAATGTCTATGTACAAAGTATAAAAGGAACTTACCATATTCTAATTTAATCATATCTAAAAAAACAAAGAGATACAGAGATGTTATCAGTTCATTTGATTATTCAATAAATGTTGTTAAAAGACTTAATGTCATATCCTCTAAGAAAGCAGATACAATTTTACCCAAACCCAGAAAATCAGGAAAGAGAACTTTGAGAATGGCCCTCTATTATGACCTATATAGACCTATTTCCTGGGTGTGGATATAAAAAAGAGAATGAACTTCAGGAAAGAAATGTTCGGTCATCTCTTGGAAGAATTGAAAAAATACTGCACGGACAGCAGGGAACCTGAGATGGATGAATTAGGTAATAAGGATCAAATGTGAGTTATTATTAAAAAAAAAACAAAAAAAAAAAAAACAGAGCTCGATAATCACAACATAGACCCCTTAATCTACTTCTTATTTTCATGATCTCACCTTAAAGCTATAGCAACCTTCTGAAGCACAGATCAAAGACATCTGAGCAAAAAGGGAATAGAAAAAGAAGAGGAAAAAAAGGAATAAAAAGGATAAAATAGAAAAAAGAATAGACCTGAAGGTAGAAAAGTAGTAGAAAATATTAGAATCAAAGTAGAGGAGGGAAAAAAAGGAAGAGAAGAAGGGAAGTTAGAGAAATCAGAGTAAAAACCACCTTTAAAAGAAATTCATGGAAGGCTGGAAGTACAAATATCATGTTTTTTTATTTAAGCTGACTTGAAAAATAAGATAGAGAATATTATATTATTGTGAGAAATAATAAACATAGATTGAAAACTTGTTTAAAACCCACTTGGAATAAAAGTAATAAAGTAAGAGTTATAAAAGATGACAGTAATTACTATGATTTGTTTTGTTTTGTTTTGCTTTAGGGCACATGCATTTGCATGAGAGAGAAAGAGAAAGAATGAGAAAGTGAGAAATCAGCCCCCCCCCCCCCGGGGGGAGAGACATGTGACCACAATCTCTTCTCTATTTTTCTCTATGAAGGGAGGATGACCATGTCACATTCCCCTCTCTTCCATTCTCCTCTTGGAATTTTGGGTGCAAAAGCACATGCACCCAGCATGATTATCAAGTCACTGAGTCTGGGGCTCAAACCATCTAGTCAGTCTTAAACTAAATCTAGCTTAAATCTAGCTTCCTTAAACTCCACACCATTTACTAACCTAACTATGAGTTTTTTAAGTGTATTTATTTACTTATTTATTCCCTGATTGAGGGAGACAGAGAGATAGATTGAGAGACAACACTTCCAAAAGTGTTTTAATCCTGAAATCTACCCGCAGCTTCAGCTAGCCTCACATAATAGCATATGCATGCCCAGAGCACTCATGGTTTCTAGACACTAACTGGGACCCTTCCCATGTGGGTTGACCTCACAGATCATCATGCTTTACTGCAATTTTTTTATTTATATATTTTTTAAACCTTCATTTCTGCACACTACAATATCATAGCCTTATGTTCCCACCAAGGACTTTTTAACTCATGGACCTAACAGTCTAAGTTGCAAAGTAGCTTCCCTAAACCTCTAAACCTTTGTCTCTAGGGTTTTTTCTTTCTTTTTAAATTACTCTAAACATGCCCATTGACTTGACTTGTTCTTTTTCTTCAATACTTTCTTAGTCTTTTATCCTTTTCTTAAAAAACCAAGAACTCACTGCCAATCTCCTGAGCCATCTATTCTCTTATGAAACTCCTTAACCTCCTGTGCTTATTGTTTTTTTACTCTTTTATCTTGAAAATTTGGTATGATTTTTCTATTATACTTACCCAGTACTATACTACAAAATAATGGAATGAACACATTTGGCCAAAAAAAGGAATTTTTTGCTGATACATAATGTTTGATTTCAAATGATTGTCTTTTCTAGATCTGTGAAGAACATGTCTGATACTTTGATTAGGATTGCATTAAATATGTAGATTAATTTGGGTAGAATTGCCATTTTGATTATATTAATTCTTCCAATCCAGGGACATGGGATGTCCTTCCAACTTTTGTGTGTCATTTTTCAATTTCTTCTTTTAGCTTCTTGTAGTTTTCCTTGTGGAGGTCTTTAATTTATTTAATTAGATTTATTCCTAGGTATCTTATACTTTTTGTGGCTATAGTAAATGGAATTACATTTTTCAGTTCTGCCTCAGTCTGCCTGCTGTTCATACATAGAAATACTATAGATTTCTGTATTTTGATTTTATATCCTGGAACTTTACTGTATTCATGTATTACTTCCAGAAAATTTTTTTTTGGAGATCCTTGTCTTATGCCAGTTTTTAGTGGAAAAGCTTTCAGCTTTTCTCCATTCAGGATGATGTTCACTATGAGTTTTTCATAGTTAGCTTTTATTGTGTTGAGAAATGAGCCTTCTTTGCTGATTTTGCTGAGAGTCTTGATCATGAAGGGATGTTGTATTTTATCAAATGCTTTTTCTGCATCAATTGATATGATCACATGGCTTTTACCTTTCTTTCTCTAAATATGGTACATTACATTTATGGTTTTGCATACGTTGAACCAACTTTGCATTCCTGGAATAAAGCCTACCTGGTCGTGATGTATAATCTTTTTTATAAGTTGTTGGTTACGATTTGCTACTATTTTGTTGAGAATCTTTGCATCTGTGTTCATCAGAGATATTGGTCTACAGTTTTTCTTCCTTATCCTGTCCTTATCTGTTTTAAGGATCAGGGAGATGGAGCTTCATAGAATGAATTATGGAGAGATTCATTCTTTTTTATCTTTAGAAAGAACTTGAGCAGAATGGGTGTTAGTATTGCATCTTCAGATTTTTTATTTTTTTACTTGGGGATGGGAGTTGACACTAAAGAAATAGAGTTTATAGCCTGCAGGTGGCATGGTGGTTAAGGCACTGGATTCTCCCATGGCACACTGCAGTTCGAGTCCCAGATCCAGAGGCTTGAAAATAACACTGGGCATGTGTGTGTGCATGCCCCAAATCCTGAGAGGATAAGGGATTGCAGTGTGACCACCTCCCCCACCCAGGGGTAGAGGGGTTTGATTTCTCACTTTCACCGTCTCTGTTTGTCTCTGATAAGTGCACATGCCTGTGTTTATTTTTTTAGTTTCTACCACCTCGTCTTCCAAGAAACATATACATTGACTTCCTTTCAATCTCCTCATTAATCTTCAATTAAACTATGTCAGGAGATGGGACCTAATGAGAGGTGTTCAGGTCATGAAGGCTCCACTCTCATGGAAAGATTAATGTCCATTCTAAAAGAACAAAAAGGCTTACATTTTGGTCTTTTGTGTACTTTCTCTATTTTCCTTTCTCTCTTTCACCTTCTCTTACCTTCTCGTCTTCTGCCATGAGATGACAAAGGAAGAAGGTACTCATCAGATGCTGATGACATGAGACTGAAATTCCCAGCTTCCAGAACTGTGAGAAATATTTTTAAAATGAATCACCAAGTTTATGGTACGGTCTAGCAATAAATAAAAATCATACTAATATGGCAACACCACCGCATTTCAATCATTATTTTTCACATTAAAGTAACTATAAATGTTACTTACTACATAGTCATGTAATAAAACAAGATTAATTTTTCCTTCTATGACTAATGTATTTTCTGGATTTAGAAGTAGTTTGCTTTTTGATTACCGTTTCGATCTTTGATTTTACAATTTGCATACTTCCATAAGTAAAATCATGCAGAATTTTTCTGTGTCTGAATTATTTCACTTAGCATAACAACCTCAATGTAAATCTATTGCCAAATAGATTAATAGAAATAAATTGCTCAATTTACTTCTCTATAAAAATTAAATACTATTCCAGCATATGTATGAGGGGGACTTCAAAAAGTTTGTAGGAAAGCAGAATTGAAATATAAGTTGATTTTGGCACAGAAAATGAAACCCATGCATTTTTTTCATAATACATATTTTCTAATAACTTTCTGAAGGCCCCTCAAATATACCACATTTTCTTTATCCATTCATTTGTGTTGGTGGACATTTAGGCTATTTTCATATCTTAGTTACTGTGAAGAAGTGCTGTAATAAATATGAGCGTGCTAATATTTTCTTGAAGTTCGGATTTTAATTCCTTGGATTTCCAGAAGTGGAATTGTTAAATCATATGGTAGTTCTATATTTTTTTAATTTTTGAGGAAACTCCATATATTTTATACTGACTATGTCATTTATATTCCTGCCAGTAGTCTTGTGGCTCTCTTTTTTTCTACACCCTTGTTACCACTTGTCATTTTTAAAAATTGTCCTGTAATTCTATGAATTATTTACAAACAACAGTGTGATTTGTCAGTACGAATACAATGTGTAAAGACTACAAATACTTGTCATTACTTTGTGTTGGGAAAATTAGAAATCCTCTCTAAGCTACCCAGAGATATATAGCAAAAAAAACCCAGTTAACTATATTCACTCTAGTGCAATTTGTAACAGAGGAAATTGCTCTGCTTATCTTCCTGTAATTCTGCTTTTGTTAACCAATTCGCCTTTATTCTCCCTCTACCTCTTATCTTTACGGGTAGTCATTCTTCTACTCTCACTTCTATGAGGTCATCATTTTCAACTCCAGCATGTGAGGGGTGTTCCAAAAGTTCATGGAAATCTGTATTATGAGAAACCATACATAAGCTTTTTAATTTTTATGAACCAACATGAACTCACTGTTTAATTTCATTTTCCCATGAACTTTTTGAAGTGCCCTGGTATGATAATGATTGAGAACTTGCAGTATTTCTCTTTTGGCTTACCCTTGTTACTTCAAGGATTTCATCCTTTTTTTTTTTTTTAAAGATATTTTTCCTTAGATCATGTATGCTTATCAGAGAGAGAGAGAGAGAGACAGACAGAGAGAGAGAGAAAGTGAGAAGTAATCCTCCAGAGAGGGTAACTGTATGAAAATTCCTTCTCCCCCTTTCTCCCCTGAGAATTTTGGATACACATGCCATCTGTCATGTTTTACAAGCCGCTGAGTCAAGGACTAGAATCCCAGGACAGTCAGTCATGTGGGATCTAGCACCATAACTACTATGTCATCTGTTGACCCAGGATTTCATTCTTTTAATGGCTGTATAGAATTTCTTGCATATGTATATAGCACATTTTCTTGATCTATTCACTTTTTGATGGAATTTGGGTTGATTTTGCATCTTGGCTACTGTGCATTATACTTTAATAAATATTGGATGAAAATATCTTTTTGTCATTTGACATACTAATTTCCTTTCTTTTGGATATATGTCTCATAATGGGATTGATGAATTGCACACATAGGGCAGCAGTGCTTTTAGATTTTTGAGGAACATTCATACTATTTTCTATAATAGATGTACCAAATTACATTACTTACATATAATAGTGTATAAGAGTTCCAGCCATGAGACCAGCAATTAGTGTAATGGCTATGTCACTGGACTCCCATGTAGTAGACTGTGGTCCAAGTCCCGGACATTGTGGCTTAAACTCATGCCAGGCATTTGTGCATGCGTACCCAAGATCCCAAGAGGAGAATGGAAGAGAAGGGATTGTGGCATGGCCATCCTCCCTGGGGGTGACTTCTCGCTTTCTTTCTCTCTGTCTCTCTTTGTCTTTCTGGCAAGCGCACATGCCCTATAGCAAAAACCTCTCAAAAAAAAAGGAGTTCCAGACATAATCTTGACAACAATTGTTATACTTTTTTGATATTCCAGTTGAGGTTAGGTGATACCCATTATGTTTTGATTTGAATTTTCCTAAAGATTAGTGATACCAAGATTTTTTTCCCCATATACTCCTTGACTATCTAATTCTGTCTCCTTCCAGAACAGGCTGTTCAAAATAATAGCTCATTTAAAAACTGAATTATTATTACTTTTTCTGGTAAGCTATTTGAGTTCTCTGTATATTCCAGTTATTGATTTCTTGTCAGATAAATGAAGGAACTTTAATATTTTTGTGAAAAATGGAACTAATTATCAGTTAAATTCAGTACAAAAATTCTGAAATCTGTTGCATAGTTTTTTTTCTTAATATGTTTTTGAGGTCTTTTCTAATCAAACTTTAGTCTTGACCAGTGTTTTGATGTTTTCCCTCTATATTTCTTCTGGTAATTTTATGATTTGGAGTCTTATGTTTAAATCTTTAAACCATTTTGAGTCAGTTTTTAAGTAGATTGAGAGATATGGTCTTGTTTCTTTCTTCCTCTTATGGACATCCAATTTTCTCAACATCATTTACTGAAGAGGCTTTCCTTCACTCTTTGAATTTTTTATGCATATTTGTGAAAAGTCATTTGGCTGATGTGCATGGATTTATTTCTGGATTTGATATTCTGTTCCATTTATCTAGATGTCTGTTTTCATGCCATTGCTGTGCTGTTTTGCTTACTACCAATTTGTAGTATAACAACTCATAATGTGCTACCTCCAGTTTTGTTCTTGCACAAGAATAATTTGAGAAGAGAAAGCTACCGATTTCTATATGTTTATGCTGTATCCATCAACTGAATGATATTTATTTACCAATTTTTATGATTTTTCTATGGAGTGTTTAGACTTTTCTATATATATAATGTCATCTACAAATGGAACCAATTTCATTTCCTTCTTTCCTATTTAGACATTGATTTTTTCCTTTAATTTTCATTGACTTACCAATCATTCATGAACATGTTGCTAAGTTTTCTTGTATTTACATATTATCCATACTTCCTCTAGTAAATTTCTAGCTTTATTCCACTGTCAGAAAATACACTTGATATTCTTTTTAATTGGAAAAAAATTTTTGAGAGAAAAGCTTTCTGCTAGAGAATAGTCTTTTGGTTGATGAGAATAATAATGTATTCTAAAGTTGTTGGATGAAATTATTAGTGAATGTTTGTTAGATATATTTGTTCTGTAGCACGACTTAATTTTGACATTTTTGGTGATTTTTGTTTGTTTCTTTAGATGATCTGTTCAGTGCTGAGAGTAGGGTGTTGAAACCTAACTATTATTACATTGGTCTTTATGTGTCCTTTAGAGTCTCATAATATTTGTTTTATATATTTTAGTGCTCTGATAGCAGGTGTATAGTAAAATTGTTATGTATGCTGGCTGAATTAATTTCTAGAATGATGTGATGAACTTACTTCTTTTTACATATTTTGATTTGAATTCTATTTGATTTGTTATTGATACAGTCACATTTGCTCAGTTTTGGTTTCCATTGGCATGGGATATCTTTTTCCATTCCTTCCCTCTCAGTCTATGTGTATATTTGTAAATTAGATGAGTTTCTTATAGGTTACATATAGGGGGGTCTTAGCCAACCTATGTCTTTTGCTTGGTGAATTTAGTATTTATATTGAAGGTGATTATTGAGAGGGGTAAACTTCATCTTGTTATTCTGTTGATTCTTTTGTGTTTTCTTAGTTACTTTATTCCTCTTTTATTGTTTATCTTTGTGGTTTGGTAGTTTTTATTTGCTTTTGTTTTTGTTTTTTCTTTCTTTTTTTACTTTCAAGTTCTTTTATACATTCAATCACATTACTTAGCTTGCAAAGTGAATATTCGAACATGTGTACATTTCTTCCCAGCCTAGTTGATAATAGTACAAAGTTATTTTCAATAGATAATATCCCACTTCTTTGTCCCATTAATGCTTTGCCTCCCAATTTTTCTTCTAAATGTCCTTTCTCAGACTCCTTCACCCACCCTCTTGCCACACTGTATCTGGTATTCACAACCATTTACTGTGTTTCTATATACTTTAGTCATTTAGTTTCAGTCATACAGTGTGGACTCTCAATATATATTAGGTGGGGTTATACAATGTCTCTCCTTGATAGCCTGGCTTGATTAACTCAGCAGTAAAACTTTCATATTCATCCACTTTCTGTCAAAAATCAGGATCTTATTTTTTTTTTGGCTGAGTAGTATTCCATAGAGTATATGTGCCACAGTTTTTCAATCCATTCATCTGTTTGTGGGCATTTGGATTGGTTCCATGTCTTAGCAATTGTGAATAATGCCGCAATAAACATCGATGTGCAAGCACTTTTTTGATTTAAGAATTCTTCTGTCCTTTGGGTAGATACCACGGAATGGGATTGCTAGATCATTTGGTAGTTCTATTTGTAGATTTTTGAGGAATCTACAAATTTTTCTCCACGGTGGTTGGACCAATTTACATTCCCACCAGCAGTGTAAGAGAGTTCCCCTTGCACCACTCCTCTGCCAGCACTTGCCATTTTTTGCTTTTCTTAATCTTAGTCACTCTGACTGGTGTTAGGTGGTATCTCATTGTTGCTTTATCTGCATTTTCCTTACAATGAGGGATGTTGAGCATTTTTTCATATGTCTTTTGTCTATTCTTATGTCACCCTTATATAGTGATTTTTTCAACTCATTCTCCCATCTTTTAATAGGGTTGATCATATTTTTTCAGAACAACTGCTTGAGTTTCTTGTGTATTCTGGTTATCAGTCCCTCATCTGATGCATAGTTCACAAAAATATTTCCCATTCTGAGGGCTGTCCATTCACACTAATTACTGTGTCTTTAGTCATGCAAAAACTTCTTACTCGGATGTAATCCCATTTATCTGTTTTGGGGATTATTGACTGTGTTTTGAGGTTCTAATTTAAGAAATCTTTGCCTACCCCAATGTCTCCCACAGTTTCCCAGTATTTTTCAGGAGCAGTTTTTGTTTTGTTTTGTTTTTGTGATTTTTTGAGAGGCTTTTGCTATAGACCACGTGCGCTCGCCAGAAAGACAGAGAGACAGACAGATAGAAAGCAAGAAAT
>NW_006160046.1:121643-124917 GCF_000334495.1 Tupaia belangeri chinensis
ACCATTTGCTGAAGAGATTTTCCTTTTCCCACTGGATTGACTTGTTCCCTTTGTCAAAAATCAGTTGATTGTATGTTTGGGAATTTATTTCTGGGGACTCTATTCTGTAACATTGGTCCACCTGTCTGTTTCTGTGCCAGTGCCATGCTGTTTTAATTACCACACCTTTTTACTATATTATTTGGTCGGGGAGTGGTATACCTCCCACTCCACACTTCTTGTGCAAGCTTTGGCAATACGGGGACTTTTATGATTCCAGATGAATTTTATGATCATCTTTTCTAGATCTGTAAAGAATATGTCAGGTACTTTGATTGGGATTGCATTAAATATGTAGATTAATTTGGGTAGAATTGCCATATTGAGTATATTAATTCTTACAATCCAGGAACATGGGATGTCCTTCTAACATTTTGGTGTCATTTTTCAATTTCTTTTTTTAGCTTCTTGTAGTTTTCCTTGTGGAGGTCTTTAACTTCTTTGGTTAGATTTATTCCTAGGTATCTTATACTTTTTGTGGGTATGGTAAATGGAATTACTTTATTCATTTCTATCTAAATCTACCTGCTGTTCATATATAGAAATGCTATAGATTTCTGTATGTTGATTTTGTATCCTGCAACTTTACTGTGTTCATGTATTATTATTACTTTTTTAGCATTTTTTTTGAGAGATTTTTGCTATAGGGCACGTGCACTTGCCAGAAAGACAGAGAGAGACAAAGAGACAAAAAGCAAGAAATCATCCCCCAGGGGAATGGCCACGCCACAATCCCTTCTCCTCCATTCTCCTCTTGGGATCTTGGGCACACACGCACATGTGCCCGGTGTGAGTTTAAGCCACTGGGTCCGGGACTCGAACTGTGGTCGACTACATAAAAATCCACCTACATAGCCATTACGCTAACTGCTGGTCCCATGTATTCATGTATTATTTTCAAAATATTTTCATGGATCCCATTGGATCTTCTATGTATACATCATGTCATTTGCAAATAGAGAAGTTTCACCTCTTCTTTTCCTATTTAATGCCTTTTATTTTTTCCTCTTTTCTGATTGTGTTTGTGAGGACTTCCAGTACTATATTGAAAAGGAGTGGAGCATGTGAGCATCATTGTCTTGTACCAATTTTTAGTGGAAAAGATTTCAGCTTTTCTCCATCTTGATCATGAAGGGATGTTGTATCTTATCAAATGCTTTTTCTGCATCAATTTATAAGATCACATGGTTTTTTATGTTTCTTCCCGTTAATATGGTGTATTACATTTATGGATTTGCATATGTTGAACCAACCGTGCATTCCTGGAATAAAGCCTACTTGATCGTGATGTGTAATCATTTTTATAAGTTGTTGGATACAATTTACTAGTATCTTGTTGAGAATCTTTACATTTATATTCATCAGAGACACTGGTGTATAGGTTTCCTTCCTTATCCTGTCTTTATCTATTTTAATGATAAGGGTCATGGAGGCTTCATAGAATGAATTAGGGAGGGATTCATCCTTTTGGATCTTTAGAAATAACTTGGGAGAATGGGAGTTAACTCTTCTTTGAAAGTTTTGTAGAATTTAGAGATGAAGCCATCAGGGCCAGGTCTTTTCTTTGTTGGAAGGTTATTTATTACTGGCTCAATCTCCTGGCTTGTTATGGGCCATTCAGACTTTCTATACCCTCCTGGCTCCATCTAGGTAGATTATATGTCATCCAGATTGTCTAGTTTCTTGGCATATAGTTGTTCATAGCATCCTCTAATGGTGTTTTGTATTTCTAGTACGTCTGTTGTTATATTGCCTGCTTCATTGCAGATTTGATTTACATGGATCACCTAATATCATGTCTTGGAGAAGTGGAAAAGCAACAGCAAAACAAACAAACAAACAAAAAACAGGAGAAAGGAAACAGTAAAGATATGAGCAGAAATAAATGAAGTAGAAAATAAACGAAGTATACAGAAAATAAATTAAATAAAAGCTGGTTCTTTGAAAAGACAAACAAAATCAATACACCACTAGCGAGACTTATTAAGAAGAAGAGAAAAAGGAAACAGGTAAATCAAATCTGCAATAGAGCAGGCAATATAACAGCAGATGTGGTTTAGTAGTTTTTCATAGTGACAAATTTGATTCCTTTTTATTTCCTATTTGTATAAATGTCTCTATGGTTAATTTGATATCTTCAGATGTTTTCACTGTGACATTTATTTTCTTTTTGCTTTCAGATGTGAGACTACCTTAAGTATTTCTTGGAAAATCAGTCTAGTAATGATGAGTTAGCTCAGTGATTGCTTAGAAAAGATATTTCTCCTCTCTTCTGGAGGGTAACTTTGCCAGTTGTGATATTCTTGACTGAAGTTTTTTTCTTTAAGCTTTTAAGATATTTTGTCCCATTCTTTCAATGTGCCTCTGTGGTCTTTCTGAATTGAATGTACTTGGCAGCCTCTGTATTTCCTGAATTTTGATGTTTGTGATTCTCCCCAGAATTTGAAAACTTTCAGTTATTATTTCTTGAAGTAGATTTTCTATGTCTTTTTCCATCTCTTCTCCTGGAACTTTCAGAATGCAAATATTTGATTGTTCAAATGCTGTCTTGTAGGATACACATGGTTTTGTCATTCAAAGAAAAATCCTTTTCTTCTTTTCCTGACTGGGTTATTTAGAAAGTTGTTTTAATCCCTGCTCAAAAATTACTTCTGATTGATCCAGCCTGTTCTTTATATTCTTAATACTATTTTTATTTTATCTATTGAATTATGCATCTCCAGGATTTTATTTGGTTCTTTCTTTCTTTTTTCTTTTTTTTTAAAGGTTTTTGCTATAGAACACATGCGCTCACCGGAAAAAGAGAGACAGAGTGACAGAAAGCAAGAAATAACCCCCCCTGGGGGGATGGACACAACGCAATCTCTTCTCCTCCATTTTCCTCTCATGAGTTTGAGCACACATGCACACGTGCCCGTCGTGAGCTTAAGCCGCCGGGTCTGGGACTCAAACCACGGGTGACTACATGGGAGTCCAGCGACATAGCCATTACTTTAACTGCTGGTCCCTTATTTGGTTCTTTTTAAGATGTCTGTTTTTTTCTTCAATTCTCATTCATATCATGGATTGTTCTCCTCATCCCATTGAGCTGTTTATTTGAATTCTCTTATTTCTCAGTTCGGCAAAGCTGTTGCTGGGGAGTGTAAAGTTGGTAGGCATTGGTTGATAACCTGACATTGTAACCCTTGTGAACAAAGCTGCTGTTGATAAGTGGTGCATTTCTGAGGGATGAGGA
>NW_006160047.1:0-22311 GCF_000334495.1 Tupaia belangeri chinensis
ACATCAGATACAAAAGTTTGAATTTTATCCCTTTTCCAAAGGGAGTTAAAACTTCCAGCATTTTGCATTTCCATGGGTTTATATAAGAGGAAGAGTAGATCTACTGTATCCACTAGCACAGTGTCAAAGAGGAAAAACAGCTCATTGTTCATAATAGGCAATCATAATCTTCAAAAACAAAATAAAATGGAAAACACGGCCAAACGTTTTAAAAATATTTCTACTGCACAAGATTGAGGAGAAAGTGAAGACATAATGAAAGGTAAAGAATGGCTAGAATGTACCATTTGTTCTAATGTAACATAAAAAGACAAAAATATACCTGAATTCCAGGTAGAAGATAAACCGAAAGCATAAAAAGTTGATGAGAAGGGAAAAGAGACCAACGGGTATGTGCGATGTTTAACAAGTGGGATGATAGTAGCTTGTGGTTCCAGTGAAATTATTGGAATTTTTATTTTAAAAAGGAATACATTAAATCTTTGTAAATATCCATATGCATCATTATTTAATTATAAATGATTAATTATGTTTACTTTTTTATGTGACATTTGCTTTTTCTGGCTCAATAGGGAGAAATACAAATATCTTGTCAATTCAATAAAAATCTAAAAATATTATATTTTCCTTCGCATATTTGTAGACACAGTGGATTCAAAAGCTACCATCTTTCTGTGGTTAGACAGACTAAAACAGTTGAGATTTGATTTCTCTTTTTTCAGACATTTCAAGTTCAGTTTATTATTTTGTCTCACCTCTATAAAACAATTTCTATAGATTGTATTTTATAGAAATATTAAATTTCAATAATTCAAAAATTATTTATTTGCTAAAGGGATTTGCTATCTTTAACGAACACTTTAATTTAAACTGTCTCTCATTACATTACTAACTGCAGAGGAACCAGATTGTTAAAATGAATTTTGCTTCATATGCAGAGTAAATATTTTTAAATTAACTTTTTGAGAGGCTTAACACTTGATACTATTTTAGCAAGCTAATAATGTCCTATTTCTCAGGTGTAGGCTTTAAGTTTACACTGGGAAGCTTTAAGTTTGACACTGAATTCAAGTTTTTATTGTTGAGAAATAATGCAGGTTACCATGTAAAAGAATTTTCTAAAGCACCACTAGAAAACAGTAGATATAGGCAAAATTTTAATCAATATATTCTTTAATACTGATATTACTCTTAGAAGATATGAACATTTTATAAAAGGACAGAGGTTCTAAGTATAGTGTAATTTTACCTTAAAATGGTATTCAAGAATTTACAGTTTAAACGGGATCTCTTCAGATTAACTCCAAAATATAGTCTGTTTATTGTTTAATATCTAGGAAATGGGACCAGCAATTAGTGTAATGGCTATGTTGCTGGACTCCCATGTAGTCGACCGTGGTTCAAGTCCCAGACCCGGTGGCTTAAACTCATGCTGGGTGCCTGTGCGTGTGTGCCCAAGATCCTGAGAGGAGAATGGAGGAGAAGGGATTGTGGTGTGACCATCCCCCCCCACCTTGGTGTGTGCCCCCCCCCCCCCCCCCAGTGATTTCTCGCTTTCTGTCTCTCTGTCTTTCAGGCAAGCGCAGGCGCCCTATAGCAAAAACCTCTCAGAAAAAAAAAAAAAAAAACTAAGAATTAACCACAAGACTAGGAAAATTGAACCGTAGTGTATTGTAATGGTATTTGTAGTTTGCAAGCTCTATTCTCCCCATCAAAATACAAAATTCTTAGTTCCCACATTTCTCTTCCAACAACTCTACGGTCATCCATACGCTAACCTTGCCTGTTGAATACACGGTCCTCTCTAAGGTAATTTTCCTCATGTAAGCTGTTTTGATCTTTCTGACGTTCCTCTTTCTACTCTCGGTACTTGGGAAACTTTTTTCCAAGCGTCAATCCAAGTGTCATTTCTCATCAGAAGTCTACTCTTCCTGATTTTCCCTAGCCAAAGTTAGCTCCTTGTACTCTTGTCCCTATTTTTCTTACAGAGTAAAAATACAGAACTTTTAAAACACATAATATACATAGGTATGCTCCAGCATTCAAGTCTTATTTTTATGTCCCTAGTAAAGCTTTAAAGATTTCTCATATAGTTTTTATGACTCAGATTGACCCTAGATTTAAGATAATTGCCATTTTCATGGAAAACGCACTTTTTAAAAAATCATCAGCTCTACTCAGTAATGACTGTCTCTATATGGGACAACTAATAATTCTGCATTTTGCTTTTTACTTATCAATTTACTTACTAAATCTTATCAATTTAACATTTTTCCGGCTGACACCTGTGTATTTTCTCAGATCATCTAATAATAGCTATACTGCTATCTCTCGTCCAACACACACACATGTATGTATGTATATATGTGTGTGTATTCCATTTAAACTGTAAATTACAGGATACCGTTTTAAGATAAAACTACATTATAACTGGACCTATGCAGCATGTGCTGCAGCACCCACGCACACTCCCCTCCCCCGCTGTGAGGAGAATGGTGCACAAACCCTACCTACAACAAGTCCGGACAAAAAAGCCCTTTCTGACCAAAATAAAAAACCTTCCCTCTTAGTTCTTCCTTGGCAACCCATTTTTTCAGGATCCCTCCCTTCTTAGAAGCTCTGTTTTTTCCTTCCCTCTCCAATTATATGTTGAGTGTGTGGTTTTTGTTTTTTTGATTGATTTTTTTGTTTTTTGGGGGGGGGTTTGTGTTTGTTCGCTTGTTTGTTTTTCTCCAGAGGGTGCATGCGCTTGCTGGAGAGAAACACAAAGGGGAAGTGGGAAAGTACCCTCCTGGGAAAGGGTCATGTCCCAATCCCTTCTCCTCCATTTCTTCCTCTTTTCCGGATTTGGGACATGCGCCAAGTATGTTTCTCAAGCCACCAGGTTCAGGACTCAAACTGCAGTCAAAATTTGGGATCCAGCCACCATAACCGCCATGCCTTGTTCCAGTATTTTCAAATTTAAATATATATATATATATATATATAGTCATTAGAAAAGTCATGACATATTTTTCTTTGCAAAAATGTGTCTTGACTTTCTGGATGACCCAATATATAAATTATGTGTTTACCACACACGCGCGCACACACACGCCTATCATGTAAATATATATATATGTTTTAACTGCCAGGTTGCCAGAGGGCATGTGCCCATCCCAGAGATAAAAAGCAAGACAGAAAATGAGGTGGGAAATGGGGATCCTAAAAATATAGTTAGGATATAGTTCCAAAAAGGAATCACAACATGACTAAGTTTTAAGATGGAGACAATGCAGCTTAGCCCGCTAACAGAGGCGGCTTACAGTGGAGGCTCAGTGACTGACCTAGGCGACACGACCTAGATAGACCCAAAACAAAGGTCTTTTTTTTCCCAGGCCCCATCACATTCTGGGAAGAGGATAAAATAATGCTTTTTATAGCTCAATGCTTTTAGACAAAGAAACTCCTGACCTTCATACCCACTCTAACATTAAGAGAATAACAACCCATGTGCGCATGCACCCCAACCGCTGCCCACCACGAGGAGAACACGTGCGCAAACCCCACCCGGAACAAGTCCGGGCAAAGCCCTTCCTGACCAAATAAAAGCCCCTCCCCTGAGCGACTCATTTTCCCGGACCTCTCTCTTCTTGGGAGCTGTTTTTCCTTCCCTCCTCTTCAGTAACTCACCACGTTGCCATACCCACTCTGTGTCCATGTCTCTAATTCTTCCTGAGGGGCAAGAACCCACGTCTCACCTGCACACCCCCACTTCTGCGTCAAAAGCACCCTACAATGGGGCAGGGTCACGCTGCAATCCCTTCTCTGTCCTGTCAAGATTTTGGCCATTTTTTCAACCCTCAGGACCGATTCAAACCACACTGCCAGCCATGTGGGCTGGTTGCCGGAATGACCAGGCTCTGAAACTAATCCTTCTCCATCCTGCTGGAATTTGGGGCACACACAAGCATGCTTCTGCTGTGTTTTCTAAGCCTCTTGGGCTGAGATTCAAACTGTGATAAGCCATGCAGTATCTGACCCCTAACTACTAAGCTACAGAGCTGGCCTCAGTAGGTACACTTTTCTAGGTCTGATTTTGTGGTAGTTTTTCTATTATTTCACTAGTAGAGAGTGACCGTTAATTAAAATATATATCATTATCTGATGTATATTACTACATGCTTTTTCTCTTATATCAAGATAATGTGGCCTTTCTCTTTGAACCTATTAGGGAAGGGTATGTTACATCTTCTGTGTATGGTGGTGTTGCCAGAGAGAAGGAAAGTGTCAAAGGTCATAGCTAAGTTACCAACACAAACATAAAGGAGAGAGTAGCAACGATCCTTCTGATTACCACAGCAGTATCACAGATGAGAGAATAGGAAGGTGCAGAGCAGGGATCTGGCAAGACAGTAGTCTGCAGAAAAGTGAGAATTTCTAATAACCATGTCTGTCTGTGAAGAACTAAGCATTCCATACTTCTTAAAGTATAATCTTAAAAGTATAAGGACATTCTCACCAACATAGTGTAAAGAGGTAGTTTAAAAATGAGTGAGTTAGCTATAGGTGGGAAAAACAAACAGCAGTCTTGGAGATTTTCACTTTCCGTCTTGGTTCTAACAACACAGCTAAGATACGAACTTAGAGAATGTAAGGTTGCTGAGTGAGTCTGTAGCCCAGATGAGCCTCGGGATGGACCAAGAAGGTACAAACCTTGTGGCCAGACTCTGGAGTGTGGGTCATTATCGTCTTTACAAAACCAGCCTCAATAAGTAGCACAACCCCTTCAAGTACTATTCATGTGTTCAGATATCTATAGACTTACGTCCTTCTAGTAAATGAGAAAAGAAACTATAGTATAGATACTTTTGGTATCTTGTTGAATTTTTAAGCTCTAATTTATATCTTCCCAATGTCTTATAATTTTTTAGATGAGTTGTATTTTATGTGGATTGTTAATATCACTTTTTTATCTCTTTGAATAAATATTTATGATATAGCATATATTTGAATTTTATAATTCTAGCTACATTTATTTAATAATCAAATCCAGGTAGTTATGGATACATTTCTCAGATACTTATTTTAAGGTACTTTTTCCCTTATATGACTTCAGACATTTCTAGCTTTTCTACAACTTTTTATCAAATAAAGATAGAGTTTAAGATATCTGTATTCTTACATCTCCATAAATATCTTTCTATTGCCTTTATAAAGTATAATTTGACACAAGAATTCTTTTTTTTTTCTTTTTTTTGGAGAGGTTTTTGCTATAGGGTGCATACACTCGCCAGAAAGACAGAGACAGAGAGACAGAAAGTGAGAAATCACCCCCCAGGGGGGACGGCCATGCCGCAGTCCCTTCTCCTCCATTCTCCTCTCGGGATCTTGGGCACGCATGCACACGCGCCTGGTGTGAGTTTAAGCCACCAGGTACGGGACTCAAAGTGCGGTCGACGACATGGGAATTAAGCGACATAGCCATTACACTAACTGCTGGTCCCAACAATTAAGAATTCTTCAGTAACCATCTTTTCCCCTAATCTAAAGGCACTTTTATCTTCAAACATTTTGTGTAAAAAACAAGCCTAACACCATCATACATTTTATTTTTATAGGACGTCAGATTTTAAAAACATATTGTTTATATTCTTTTATTTTTGTCATATTGAATTCTTTAAAATTTAAAAATGTCATCAAGATACATTTAACTGTAGGTTTCCTTTAACTTATCTTTAATTTTTCCCCCTATAAGGAACACCCAAAGACAGGTACATTTATTATTATGATTAACAGTTTTTGTCATTCTACTGATTAAATTTCTATAACCATGGTTAGATCCTAACAGCCTTATAATATTTTGGGGGTTCCTGAATTGATATTTTGGGTCTTTAACTTTCTTTAATGTCCATATTTTATTCATCAATTTGCTTGATTTCTGAGAGACTGTTGAGCTGATATAATTCATTGATTCACTTGTGAAGTATTCAGTTCTTATTCATTGCCTCCATTGTTTATTATTTATTTAAAAAAATTTTTTTGGCTCCGTTGTGGGATATATACTGCCAAGAGGCTTTGCTGCACAGGCTGAGACCACAGGGAGCCAGGTGTGCGTCCCTGTGCAACCTAAAGGCTGGGCACGATGGTGTGTATGTATAGAGCCTCCGACTGGCGGATACTGAGGCAGGAAGGATCATGAGCCTGAGACAGGCCTGCGCAATGCAGCAAGGCTGTTTAGGAAAGAGCCAGGCATGGTAGACTCATGGGTGTAGTCTCAGCTGGAAGGCTGATACAGGAAGACTGACAAAAGTATACATTTTTTAAACAATCTGAGCCATCTTTCTAGATTGCAGGTTATTCCCTTTTAGTAAATCAATGCTCTTTAAAATCTTAAGTAAATGTATTAGAAGTTTTCTCTTTGTTGAAACCTGGTTCATAAAATTATGAGAGAGAGAGAAAGTATGAATTTTCTAGAAATCACCCTTCATTTTAGACTAATGTTTTTTACTTGGAGATTTTTTTTTGGTTGTGAAATCACTTTATGTTTTACATATGAAGTAAAACCCATTTTTTGTATATGCTGAATAAAAGGTTGTACATAATTCCTTTAGTTTAATTGTATATCCCTATATACAGAAATGTCTCATAATATCTCATTAACTGATTATGTCCTTCTCTGTTTCTCAACATTGTTTTAGAACTAGTTCATATATATGCATTTTTGGGTTGTTTTGGTAGATACAGAGAGGAATAATGTCAATATACACAAGCTGAATCTTAACTCTTAATTGTTTGAGACATATTTTGTAACTATTTTGCTCTAAATGGTTAAACAGAACTCAGTAATACTAAGGAAAATGTCCAAAAGCACTCAGCTAATGGCTCCATTTTCTTAAAATCTCTCTTACATCTTCCATGTCTTAATTTGTGCTGCAATAAGAAAAAGGCCACAAACTAGGTAATTCTTAAAGAATAGAAATGTATTTTCTCACAGTTCAAAAGGTTGGAATGTCTAGTATCAAGGTGCTGGCAGAGTTGTCTGATGGGTTTCAGTCTGTTTCCAATATGATTCCTTGAATGCTGCTTTTTGAGGGACACAGTGCTGTGTTCTCTTGTAGCGGAGGCAGAGAATGAAAGTGACAAGCTCCCTTCAAATTTTTTTTCTTTTTTTTTCCCTTAAAGAGGTTTTTGCCTGAGGGCATGTATGCTTACCAGCCAAGAGAGCGAGCAAGCAAGAGAGATAAAGAGACAGAAACAGAGACAGACAGAGACAGTGAGTGGGAAAATGAGAAACCAACCCCCAGGTGGGATGGGATACCCATGCCACAATCCCTTCTCCTCAATTCTCCTCACAAGATCTTGGGCACACAGGCACACACACCCAGTGTGACTTTCAAGACACCTTGTCTGGGACTCTAACTGCAGTTGGCCATGGGGAAGGCCAACAACATAACCACTACACCATCTGCTGGTCCCTCATGTCTCTCTTTAAGGACATCTAATTCCATTGATAGGTAAAGAGCCCTCATCCCCTAAACACTTCTTAAAGGCTCTCTACCCTTTACTATGATCATATAGGCCATCAAGTTTTATCACCTGAATTTGAGAGGAGACAAAGCCAAACCACAGCACTCCATTAGAGACTTCTGTTTAACAAGATGTTCATTTTAAGGCTGTCCTCTGTTCTTCACACCTCACCTTTTGGAAAAATACTCTTAAATAATAACTTTATATGAAAGTCTTGATTATAAATCAAATCTTTAAGAAAAGACATTATGACTAGTGTGGAGGAAAATAGGTAACTATTAAAACTATTTTAAAATGTTTTTTGGGTTGGGTCTTCTTAAAGTGAGAAGGGTAAAGTTACTGTATTCAGGAAAAAGAAAAGACAAGTAGACAGCTTCAATAAAAAAAAAAAAAAGACAAATCCCACATTCAGTCTCCTAAAGAAGCAATGTAATAAACTCATATTCTTTTGAAGAACTACAACCTTCAAATATTAAAGATGTAATTGCCAAGTCAATATAAACCTTTGTTTATAAGAACAACTCCAAGCACAAATCATTTTGTGCATTCCTCACACTAAGATACTTAAATACACATAAGCATAGGTCTTATCACCTCTAGATCATGCACTAGGATGACTCAATACCCCTCAATTTGCTGCCTGCGAGTTCAATTTTGTAAAGGAATTAACTATTTCAGTCAAAACCTGACAATAGTCTCCTAGATCACCATAAGTAGCTCCTTGAGAATTCGCAATCATAGAGCCTTTCCCTGCCCTTCTGAGATACAAATCTACTACCCTGAACTCTCTTAAGTACCTGGGAGCCATCTCCTTGAAATGCACACCTCAGGATGATAGTTCTTGCTCAATTCTTTTACTCTCTGAGGAAGGGTATCAGCCTAACTTTCTTGAGCCTCTTTCTCCAATTTATAAAACTGCCCCCTGTACTAAAGATGTGATCTTCCAGGTAAACACCAATTAACAAACCTAGAAGGCCTAAGGACATTGATCAACCTCATTCCCACATTCATAATTTTCTACTTTTTACATTCTTAAAACATTCTGTCAACTCTGCATGATTTGAAGTTGAGTTTAGGTAACACTGACATCTCTTTATCCTATTGCAACATTTACCTTATTGAACAAAATCTGTCTTATCACTTTTTTAAATTATTTTATTATTTAACTTTATTTATTATTACTATCATTATTATTTTCCAGTTTGATCAGAGAGAGAAAGGAAGTGAGAAAGCAAGTCACCAGGTCCGAGACTTGAACCGTGGTCGGCCATGTGGGAATCCAGTGCCTTTAACCACCATGCCACTCGCCGGCCCCTTATCACTTTTTTTTTAATAGAGATTTTTGCTATAGGGTGCATGAGCTTGCTGGAGAGAGACAGAGACAGACAGAGACAGAAAGCAAGAAATCACTGCCCAAGGGGGAATGACCATGCTGCAATCCTCCATTCTCCTCTTGGGATTTTGGGCACACATGCACACGCGCCTGGCCTGAGTTTTATGCTGTCATGTCAGACAGAGACAGAAAGCAAGAAATCACCCCCCCCCCCGGGGGGTGGGCCAAACGCCAATCCTTCTGCTCCTCCATTCTCCTCTCGGGATCTTGGGCATGCACAGGTGCCTGGTGTGAGTTTAAGCCATCAAGTCCGGGACTCAAACCGTGGTAGACTACATGGGAGTCCAGCCATTACACTAACTGCTGGTCCCTGTCTTATCACTTTTAATAAGGATATTTCTTTATTACAATCCAAATAAGTATTTCACAAACTTTAATGTGAATAAAAAGTATCTCAAAGCACACAGATTTCTGGTTTGCAACTGGAGAGATTGTGATTTGGCAAATTAGACATAGGCTTCAAGGTCTGCATATCTAACAATTCCTTGGGTAGTTCTGATGTTGTCCAGAGATTACACACTGAGTTGTCCTAATCTCAGAGAAGACAGAGGAGAAGAGAAATTGTATACAACAAATCTTATATGTATATAAACCCAATTGTTAAATATGGGTGGCTTCTTATATTAGGATCTTTGAAATGTGTCTTGATTAACAAGGGTGTGATCTAGTACTAACTTCCCAGGAAGGGCAGAAGGTGATGTAGAGAACCCTGGGAAATAAGACAGATTACTGATTTATACACAAAAATATTTTACACATAAAGTTACATAGTTAGGACAAACTTTTCCTTTAATAACAAAGTTATCTGGAGTCTGGAAGAGTTGTAACAAAATTTGCTTGTTCTTTTTTTGTGGCGAGCACTGCATACAGAAGCCATCTTGAGCTATCCGCCATCTTGAGCTATCCACCATCTTGGAAACCATTAGGCTTCACTTCCTCACTGAGCAAACCGTCTCTCAGAAATCATGTGACTAACTGTTCTCCCTGGAATTGGTTGGGTTTCTAGGCAACAGGAGAGATCCACCCACATCAATGATTGGTTCATGCTGTTCTATCTCATTTGCACTTTGGGCAACCAATTGGTTCCCACCAGCTGTATATAACTCGCCATTTCTCCTCAATAAACGGAAGTAGAAGAAGATGACTTGATCAGCACCTCGTATTGTGTGTGCGTGTGTTTGTCCCATCTCTCACTCCCTCCCCCAAGGAACCTGTTCAACTGTCCCGCGGGCCGGGACACTTTTTAAATTTTTTTAGAGAGAGATTTTTGCAAGAGGGGTACGTGCTCTTGACAGAGACAGATCGCAAGAAATGACCCCCCAAGGGAGACAGACATGCCACAATCTCTTCTCTTCCATTCTCTTCTCAGGTTTTTGGACATGCATGTACACGCACCTGGTGTGATTTTCAAGTTACCAGGTCCAAGACTCGAACCATGGTCGATCATGTGAGAATCCAATGCCTTAAACACTATGCCACCTGCCATACCCACACTTGTTCATTTTGTAAAAAAGAGGTGAATCAATTGTGTCCCATATAGTACAAAATGGCAGCTTCGAAGACCTTAAGGGGGAATTTATAGAAGGGACAACACAGAAAGCAGATCAGTGCTGTAGAAAGATAAAAGGAATCAAAGGTGGGGGAGGAGTCATGGGTCATGCTAAATATCTATAAGAGGAAAGAGCAGCAGAGAAATTAAGAGGTAAACATTTTTATTTCTAATGTAACCACTTCACAGAGACATGCCCTTGGGTAAGCCACATTTAAATCTACATACCCTTCGTTTCTTGTCCTGGACAAGGAAAATGTTCATTTGGCCAGCAATTCTATCCAGCTATGTACTGGGATCTCATGGGGAAAAATCTGAAAATACACGTAGCCAGGCTTTCCCTGAGAGATTTGATGCATGAGGTCTAGATAATGACTGACTCTGGAAGACCCCCAAAGTTCTCATGTACTCTGGTTTGAGAATCACTGCACTCAGTGATCGAGTGGCATTACCGTAATATTGAGTGTACTCAGAAATGAGAGTATCATTCAAGGAAGGACTGAAAATATTATTAAATATTAGCTAAAATCATTCTACTGGACAGTAATTCAGTAAACATAAACATATAAATAACATGTGTATGTGAAATTCAATATTCTAAATCCTGACTTCCATAGTAATCATAACTTTAGATTCAAATATAAAACTTTCATATAAACATACAGAGTAAAACTTTCCAAAATGAAAATTTCTATCTTGACTATAGATTATAAGACCCTTTGCAGATGACATCTATTTTTATTGCCTTCCCATAACATATACATTAGCATGAAATGGAACTCCACTTTTTCCATTCATTCTTTAACCACCTGTGTAAGTCCAGGGACTCCATGAGCAGATGACAAAACAGAGTTATATGTGCAAGGATTTTATTAGGCAAAATATCTGTGAAAGGAAATATGGCAGGAGCCAGGGATGACTGATTAAATTATCAGATTGCTATGCAAGTGAGGACACAGTGAAGAAAAACAGAGGTGAAGGTTGGGTGAAGTGTTGTGTTTGGTTGGCCCTGTAACTCCAGATTCAGTAACACTATGAATTTGGAGGAATCCTTGAGCAGATATGGGTCAATATAGGATTTATGTCTCTCCTAAAATCAGATTTGTCTTGGTGTCCCCCAGGATCCCCTAGTTTCTGAATGGGAGCAGTCTACTTAGCAAGGGGCTTCAAAGCATAGTAACACAAGTCCTCGGTTAATTACATTGCCTATTGGAAGTGTGTTAAGTGCCTTCTTGTCACCAACAGACTTCCCTTCACTTACTCTTAGAACATGAGTTCATCTTTTCAAACAATTACAGGAGTAAATATCTAGTATGTGGCTCCAGATGAAAGAAACAAGCTAGCTTTAGGAATGGGCTGAGGGGCCAGCAGATGGTGTGGTAGTTAAGGGCGTTGGACTCCCATAGAGCCGACCATGGTCCAAATCCTGGACCTGGCCGCTTTCTCTCTCCCTCTCTTCCACCAAATTAAATACAGTTAAATAAAATAACTCTTTAAAAAAAAGGAATGGACTTAAATCATTTGGAAGAACAGCATTCTATTTTCATTAGGATTGTTAGCTATAAAAGCAAGAACTTTAAACTTATATTTGACCATGGCTAACTCCCTCTGAAATTTCATATAGAAAGAAGGACAGAAAATGAGGTCAAAACAAAACAATAGAAAAAGACAAACTTTTTTTTTTTTTTTTAAATCATCAGTGGGCATATGAGCTCATGAAAGCTGGACAGAGAAACACAGAAGAGAAAGCTTCTCCCAATCTCTTCTCTTTTTTTTCTCCATCCTGTCAAGATGGTGGACAAGCATGTACATGTGCTCAGCCTGTTTTCGAGCTGCAGGATTGTGATTCAAACCAGTCAGTCATGTGGGATGTGGCTCCTTTACCATGAGGCTACAGGGTCGGCCTCAAGGACAGATTCCTGATTATGTATATTGACTCTTGAATCCACTTGAACATTTTACCCACTTACACTTTCCATTCACTAGAAATTCTAAGTTTTATTTAATTTTTAAGCCAATTTGAGTAGGCTTTCTGTTAAATGCAATGAAGAATCCTGTGTATTGTCGCATGTTTTCTATAATTTATCTAATTAAGTCTTTACAACAATTTAGTGATAAGACACTGTTGTCCTCATTTCACAGATGAGAATGAGACCCATAAAGATGAAGTTATTTCTCTAATGTTATCTAAACTATTAAGAGATAGAATTATAAATTAAAATTATACTTTTTAAATTGAAACCCCAGGGTCATCAACAATTTATATAAGCTTGGCTCTTTTTTATTTTTTTTCTTTGTAGATGTCTATTATTTTTCTGTTTAATATGAATTATGGGAAATAATCTCTTTTCTAATACACATAGTACATAAATTTCATCTAATTTAATCCCATGCCTTTGTATATGGACACGGGAATGAGATTTCAAAATTTAAAAACTAATAAAATCAACTAAATACAGTATTCCATATATTATTGATTTTCCCCTCATAAAATTATGCAAGGGGTTGTGTATAGTATTACTATTTATACCATTTAATGAGTACAGTTTTGATCCATATTTTGTCATTTGACATATGTTTCTAATTTATATTAGCCTCATATGCCTATGTCTGTTATTAAAGTAAAAAATACAAGAATTTTTATACTTTAAACAGAGTGCTTCAAATTATTTATATAAGCTTGGCTCTTTTTTATTTTTTTCTTTGTAGATGTCTATTATTTTTCTGTTTAATATGAATTATGGGAAATAATCTCTTTTCTAATACACATAGTACATAAATTTCATCTAATTTAATCCCATGCCTTTGTATATGGACACGGGAATGAGATTTCAAAATTTAAAAACTAATAAAATCAACTAAATACAGTATTCCATATATTATTGATTTTCCCCTCATAAAATTATGCAAGGGGTTGTGTATAGTATTACTATTTATACCATTTAATGAGTACAGTTTTGATCCATATTTTGTCATTTGACATATGTTTCTAATTTATATTAGCCTCATATGCCTATGTCTGTTATTAAAGTAAAAAATACAAGAATTTTTATACTTTAAACAGAGTGCTTCAAATTATCTTGTAAAATAGCTCAAAATGAATGCTAAAGAATGGGCAAATCTATGTGCACTGAAAGGTTGTTCTATAATTCAGACTAAACTATGAAATCCTTGTTTCTTTATGCAGATTATACTCATTTTTATACAATAACATTTAAAGTTGAATTCTGTATGTGTCATGCCCAGAAATATTTTGCCTTCTTCTAATACTTGGGGAGATGGTGGTACCAATAAATCTATTTATTCAGAAAACCCTTAGAGAACTTTTGAAGCAGGAGTACTCTTAAAATCCATCATTACTTTAGGGATTGAGGGACAGGGTCCTGTAAATTACCACTACCTGCTTGATATTCCACACATAGGCTTTAGCAAAGCTGGAGCTAGGATCCACCTCTCCTTACTTCCATTTTTTTACTCAACAAAGGATCAGCAAATAAAGTAATCTTTCCTTGTGCATATTTATTTGGTTTCCAATTATCGAACTTTTATATTTTCTTTGTATCTCTTGGAAGTATATGCAGGTTTATTTGCACATAAAATCAGAACAGGTCCTCGGTTATAACTCCCATCTCCAACCCTAACACAGTACATACAAACACACACATATACACACATTATATATGATTTTCAGATTACCCTGTTTATACATCAAGGATACAAATAAGTTCTCAGGTATTGTCAAAGTGTGGTGGCTATGGATAAGGAAAAGTGAAGAGACAAAATTCTTTTAAAAAATTGTATTTATTTATCATTTATTTACATTTTACTAGAGAGGGTCAGAGAGGGAGAGAGAGAAGGAGAGTGAGAAAGCACACCACCAAGTCTGAGACTCGAACTGTGGTCGGCTATGTGGAGTGGGAATCGGAACCCCTAACTTCCATGCCACCTGCCAACCCCAAGATACAATTATTCATGTGAAAGAATTTAATCTATGTTGGGTGGTATAATTAAATGAACCTAAACTCTCGTTTAAATACTTTGTGTCTCTTCTCTCTCAACTTTCCACATGTCTATTATTTGTATACTAGAGCGCTTCATAAAGTTTGTGAAAAAAGTTGTAGGAGTTTATTTTAGTACAAAAATTTTGAAAACTATGTATAATTTTTCCATATCATGAATTTCCCTGAACTTCTGAAAGATCTCTTCTACTTCAAAATCTATTTTCCTTTTTAATTTTAAATAATTTATGTATTATTTACTTTTAGTTTTTAGTTTTTGCTATAGGGTGCATATACTCATCAAAGAGAGAGAAAGAGACAGAGGAAAATTGAGAAATCACTTCCCAGGGACAATAGCCATGCCACATCCCTTCTTCTCTAGTTTCCTCAGGATTTGGGGCACACATTCACACTTGCGCTCACCCTGTATGATTTTCAATCTGTGTCTGGGACTCAAACCCACGCTCTGTGGGTCCAGTCCCTTAACCTCCAGGCCACTTGCTGGCCCTGATCTATCAATTTCTACCACCACTTTATACCTGGGTACCATAATTTCTTGCCTATTTTTACTGAAAACATCTAAAAGCCAAACTCCTTCTCTGAAATCTTTTCCAATCCCCCCTTCAACAAGCTGAATGTTCACTCTGATATATCCTCAGGGTCTTTAAGTTCAAATTCCTTATCTTGGCACAAAAAGCCCTCTAAGGTATCTGCCCTTAAATCTCTTACATTACCCACATCCTGATCTATCATGTGCAACATAAAAATTCTTCTAGTTCTCCAAACATGATACTTTGTTTCACACTTCTAAACCTTTTTAAAGGATCTTTCCACAATCAAAAGACTCCTCTTTATCACTCGTAGAACTTCATACTTAAAAGAAAGCTCAGGGACCAGCAGTTAGCGTAATGGCTATGTCACTGGACTCCCACGTAGTCGACCGTGGTTCGCATCCTGGACCCGGTGGCTTAAAATCACGCTGGGTGTGTGTGCCTGCGTGCCCAAGATCCCCAGATGAGATCGGAGGAGAAGGGATTGCAGTGTGGCCATCCCCCCCCCAGGGGGTGATTTCTTGCTTTCTGTCTCTCTGTCTCTGTCTTTCTGACAAGAGCACAAGCCCTGTAGCAAAAACCTCTCCAAAAACAAACAAACAAAAAAACAAACTCAAATATCACCTCAAATCCTTTATTAACCTCCCAATCTAGGTTAGGTTCTTCATCCTCTATGTTCAAATAGTACCCTGCTAGCACCTCAAGATAGAATTTTTCATACATTATGGAAATTATCTGTTCTTTTTTAATTAAACTGTGAATAATTGGGGATATATATCTAATACATTCCTTTATTCCTAGGCCTCAGTATAAGTGTTGGTTCAATAACTGTTTTGCTGGTACCAACTCTGGTGAAATTGAGATTTTCATTTCTATTCAGATCTTGGGAGAGGGTCGGTCAGTTCAGTGGTACAGAGTAATGTTCTGCTCAAACAACGTGGGATCCATCTTGAACACCATGGGTTCACTTTCCCAGTTGACCTGTATATGCTGGCAATGTACAATCATGATCCTGGCTGGCTGGCTTGGAAGTCTGGGGGATAGGCTCATAGTGTGTGACCCTGTCCATCTGTCTTTCTCTCAAAGTAAAAAAAAAAAAAAATGAAAGAAGTAAGAAATGGAGAGAGAGAGATACAGAGAAAGACAGGAAGAAAGGAATGCCAGGAAAAATGAGGGAGGGAGGGGAGAAGAGAAATAGACCCTGGGAGTATTTATCCCAGATTCTGGAGGTGCACACATTACCCTTTCTTTCATAACAAACTTTGTGAATATTTTAGGGAAAAAAAAAAAACAAACAGATTTAGCTCTGCCAAATGGAACTACAGCGCATTTCACAGACTTGGTCACTTATCTGAATGAGCAGACACACCAAGGGACAGCAAGCAGTTGCACTAAGGTTATGGGACAACAGTGCTCTAAGAAGGTTACCCTCCCTCCCACCCTCACATTCTTAATTCCAGGTTTATAGCACAAGGTTGTACTCTTTGAACTACCCAGAACAGTAAGGTTAAAATAACCTAATATAATCTTTCAAAGCTTTCATTTTCTTATATTAAAAAAATGGCAATAAAAGAATTGCTCACTGAGGTCACATTGTAAAATAACTACTAAAGCACTTAATTTAGCTTCCTCTTTCAAGTTATGTTTAAGTAGGTTAGCCAGACTAATCCTAATTATTTATAAAATCTGAACAAAATATGAAAAAATAATTAATAGGTGGTATTGGAGACTAACTAAAAACATTTAGATTCTAGAGAGGATCCCACTATTGAAAGACAATCAGCAACTGGGGAGATGTGAGAGTTTGTAATACTTGTCTGAGGTTAACCTCATTGTCTTCAAATCACAGAAGAATGTTGGAAGTCTTGATTACTTACAAAAGAGACGAGAGAGGTTGAGTGACAGAGAATCCAGAAAATTCTGAGAAAACCTATAAAGAAAAATGGCTGCAGGGGTAAACCTCAATATCTATAAATACAATTTATAAATCTGTGACAAATATTTATTCATGACAGAGACTTCAAGAAAGTGGTTAAAAAAAAAACAATTAAAATTTTTAGTATATCAGCATTAATGTAGGCATCTTTAGACCACAGGGAGAAGGATAAGAATTTGAGGCAGCCAAGTTAACTACAAGTCACTCTTAAGAGAAATATAACAGAAGCAAGAGGCTCTACTGTGGAGGTTACCATTGAAACTTGACAAACATGTAAGTCATATCTATCTATCTATCTGTCTATCTATATATATATATATGACTACTTTTTACAATTTTAAAAATTTTCTTTCTTTCCTAGAATCAGTCCGCATTTTACAGTCCACTCATGTAAGTTCCTACATTTCCAAGGTAACCAGATCACATTTGGGTTAGCACTGCTGGTAACAAAATCATACAACTACTCTGGCTTCAAAAACGAGATGGCATGATGCTCATTAATACTTCTTTCCCTTTAATAATGCAGAATACATCACAAAATAAAATCTGTAGCATCTCATGCCTTTTAAAACTCATATATGAATATTTTTATATCACCTTTAAAAAGCAGCCAATAGTCAACTTCCATGAAAAGACTTAAATACTGCAATTAACGAAGTTTTTATTTATGATTTAAAAAATTTTTAAGTACTATTTAATCACTATACATTTTTACAACAGACATTTTTCCCAGCATGAACACACTGCATATTAGTCAAGTCAAAGATATTACCCTATACATTATCATCAGCAGACAAAACTTTTCATTTTGTGTCTATTAAATGTTTTTTCCTGAACCCCTGCCTCCTACCCTCTATTACCCACACTCTATTATCCCCCCATACTGTCTCTAGTATCTACAGTTGCCCTCCCTGCTATTATGCTTTCTAATCTTTCAGTTTATGCAACAGAGCACAGACATTGATATGTATTGATCAGGGACAAACAATGCCTATCTTTCACAGTCTGGCTTGCTTCATTAGCATTAAATCTTCCACAGTCATCTACTTCATATCAAATGTCAGGGGGGGGTCTTGCCCTTTTTTTTTTTTTTTTTTTTTTTTTTTTTAGTGAGTAGTAGTCCAAAGAGTACATGTACCACATTTTTTCAATCCACTTATCTATTCTTGGACATTCGGTTTGATCCCATGTCCTCACAAATGTAAGTAAAACTGCAATAAACAGGGATGTGCTAAGGGCTTTCCTATCCTCTGGGTAGATACTTAAAAGTGAAATTACTATGTTATACTGTACTTCTATTTGTAGGTTTCTGAGGAACAATCATATTGTCTTCCAGGGTGGCTGTACCAATTTACATCCCCACCAATAATGTAGGTAGATTCCCATTTCACCACAGCCTTGCCAGCACTTACCATTCTTGATATATTTTTAAAATTTTAGCCATTCTGACTGGTATTAAGTGGTATTTCATTGTGGTTTTGACTTGCATTTCTTTTATGATAAGAGATATGCTTTTTAGCCATTCGTATGCCTTCCTTGGAGAATACTCTGTTCAGCTCCTTTTCCCATCTTTTACATTGAACTGATTCCTCTCCCCTCCCACCCCCCTCCACCCCCAGGTAAATTGCTTGAGTTTTCTGTATATTCTGGTTATCAGTCCTTTATCTGAGGCATATTTTGCAAACATATTCTTCTACTCTGAGGGTTGTCTCCTCACACTAATGATTGTTTCTTTTGCTATTCAGAAGCTTTTTAGCCAAATAATAGTCCCACTGCAATTAGCAAAAGTTTTAAAGCAGCTACAAAAAATATGTCCACAAACTGAAAAGAAATGTGGACAAAATAGAAATTCTAGGACTGTACAATACTTGTAATTCTTAAAGTATAATACTTAGAAATTTAAAATTAATGTATGTGTTTAAAAGACTAGGATAGAAGAGTCAATACATTTGAGTATCAATAGCAATTATGCTATCCGAAGATAAAGAAAATTTTTTAAATGGACAGAATTTGTAGGGCAATATGTAGTCATCCTAATAACAGTAAAAATGGAAAAGGAAAAAAAGCAAAACATTTTCCTAAATTTGGAAAATCAACAGCTCCAAAAGCTCAAAACCTAAGCAGGATAAACAAAAAGAAAACCATCCCTAGGTAATCATAGTCCAACTGATCAAATCTGAAGATAGACTTATGATCTTGAAAGCAGCAATACTATGTATTAAATATAAGGGAACAGAGAAATGTGACAATTACTTCCCAAAAGAATGAGGCCAAGAACTCTAGTAGAATAAAAAGAAATAGCTTCACAGTGAAAGAGAAAAACAATAATATGACAATAACAGCAAAAATGGATTTGGGTAACACAACAATAAAGTTGCAAATGTTCTATATTTTACATGGCAAAGTCCAACAATAACTCTCAGTGGACTGTAATAAAATTAGCGTATTTCAATCTAAAAACACTATGGGAGGGACCAGGAGTTAGTGTAATGGCTATGTAGCTGAACTCCCGTGTAGTCTGTGGAGGGCACTGCATTATGTGAGTGACATGGAGCCATCTTAAGAGCTATCCACCATCTTAAAAAACCTTTGGTTTTCACTTTCCCATTTAGCAAATAATAACAGTGATGGTTCTAACCGGCCCAGAAAGATATATCAGACTCCTGATTGGCTCCCTCTGAATCCTCATGCTGATTGGTCACCATGTGGGACACTTGCCGATTGGTTGAGCCAGAATCCCTCATTTGCATTCAGGGCAATTTCCGGGCACCAATGATTGGTCCATCTGCGATACCTCATTTGCATTTTGGGCAACCAATCAAGGCCCAACAGCCTGTATATAAGTTCGCCATTCTTCCTCAATAAAGGAGACTTGAATAGCACCTCGTCCTGTCTTCGCTGTGTGTGTGTCTGTCCCTTCTCTCACTCCCTCCCTCAGGTAGCTGTTTGGCTGTCCTACGGGCCAGGACAGTAGTCACCGTAGTTCAAGTCTTAGACCCGGTGGCTTAAACTCACATGGCCACGTGTGCATGTGTGCCCAAGATCCTGAGAGAATGGAGAAAAAGGGATTGAAGCATGACCATCTCCCTTGGGGGGTGATTTCTCACTTTCTGTCTTTCTGGCGAGCTCACATGCCCTACAGCAAAATCCTCTCAAAAAAAAATACCAAAAAAACAAAAAACAAAAAAAAACCCACTATGAGAAATAATACAAAGATATAAAGCTAAAGAGGCAATTAAAATAATAATTAAGTATAAAAAATAGTAGGTTAACACAAATTAAAGAAGGCAGGCTTAGGAAAATTTATGACAACTAGAAAAAAATATAAAAATTTCAGACCCCAAATCAAAAGTATCAATAAATTGATTAAACACAAATTGTCTACTAAAAACATTCTAAGTAAAAAGACACATTCTATGTAAGATTGTAGTCTGGATAAATACCCTCGCCCATTTGTTTCACAGGAAAAAAAAAAGTACTTTAAATTAGAACAAATGGGTTAAAAGCAAAAGGAGGAAAGATGATAAGCCAAGAAAAAAAACTTGAGAAAACTGGATGTTATAATTTTAAAAATAGTCCTCAGGAAAGGAAATATTACTAGAAAAAAAGCATAATTCAAAATGACAATGTTCACCATTTTCAGGAATAATAAAATTTATATATGTGTATATATAACAGGACTTCAAGATAAACAAAGTAAAAATTAAAGGAAATAAAAGAATAATTAGCTGAAAAAAGATTTTAATATCTTCCACAAAAGACATTTTAATAGTGAAATTGAGGGACTAGCAGTTAGCATAATGGCTATGTCACTGGACTCCCATGTAGCAAACCACAGTTGGAGTCCTGGGCCTGGTAGCTTAAACTCACACCAAGCACGTGTGTGTGTGTGCCCAAGATCCCAAGAGGAGAATGGAGGAGAAGGGATTGCAGTGTGGCCATCCCCCCTGAGGAGTGATTTCTCACTTTCTGTCTCTCTGTCTCTGTCTGGTGAGCACACGTGCTCTATAGCAAAAACGTCTCCAAAAAAATAAATAAAATAGTGAAATTGATAACCCACTAGAAAGGCTGGTTAAAAGTAATAAAGGGAAAAAAAAACAAATCCCCAATATCAGCAATGAAAATTAAAATATCACTACAGCTCATTCAGACAGAAAAAAAACATATTTATAACAAAATCATGTTAATAAATTTGGTTTCTTAGGTGATATGGTTAAAGTCTGTGAAAGACACAATGTAGAAAAACTTACACAAGATTAAATTAAAATCTAATAACCTGTATCTACCAGAGGACTAAATTTGTTATTTAAAAAAATTACAGTATGATTCCTATTACATGACTACTTAAATTAAGAAAAATCAGACTAAATGATATGGTAGTTGCCAGGGGCTGGGATCAGGGAGAAAATGGGGAGTTACTATTTAATGGGTATAAATGTTCAGCTTTACAAGAGGAAAAGAGTTATGAAGATAGATGGTAGAGATTACTGTACAACACTGAAAGTGTATTTAATTCCACTGAACTGCACACTTAAAAATGACAAAGTTTAGGTTATGTGCATTTTACCACCATAAAAAATTATGATAAAATATAGACAAGATAGTTTCACCGGCACACCATAAAGATATATACATAGCTAATACACACATGAACTAGTTCTCAAGAGCAACGCTCTTCAGAAAAATTCAAACTAAAACCAAATTAGACACTACAAAACATTCAACATGATATCTGAAGTTAAAATACTTTAATAAAACATCAAGTGGCAACTATATGGAGCAACCATAATTCTCATGCATTGCTGCTGAGAATGTCAATTGTTACAACTATTTCAAAACATGCTATAGTACTTTCTAAATGTTAAACGTTAATTTATCCCTTTATATAAAATTTGTAAAGAAAAATTAATGTATGTCCACTAAATTATGTTTACATGAATGTTTACCTATGAAGTTCTACTGAAAGCAAAAGTAATCTATGGAGAGAGAGCACACAGAAGCTACTAAGTTGGGTATGTGGGTGGTAAGGAGTGAAGATTGACTAGGAAGAGCTGGAGTCACATAGGAGGCCCATGTTCGGATCCTGGGTTGATCTGAACACTCTGGAAGTGTCAGTGCACCTTGATCCTGGTTGGATGGGAGGCTAGGGAGGACTGCAGTGTGGCAATACCCTGTCAAGGTACTTCCTTCTCATGAGAAAGAAAAAGAAAGGAATAAAGGAAGAAGGGAATGAAGGGAAGGAAATGGGAGGGGAGAGGGGAGAGAGGAGAGAAGGAGGGAGAGGAGGGAGAGAAGGAAAGGAGAGAAGGAGAGGGGAGAGGAGAAAGAGAGGGGAGGGGTAAGAGGGGAGGGGTAAGAGGGGAGGGACAAGAGGG
>NW_006160047.1:27235-37031 GCF_000334495.1 Tupaia belangeri chinensis
TGCCATCGGGGGAGTGGGACTGCGCGGGCGGCGGCCGCGGTGCGGATTTACCCGTCCCGGTACTGCTCTCTCAGTACCCACTATTGGTGCTAGCCTTGAAGAGCTCCAGGGAAAACGGCGTTACAGTGCAGGGTGTGTGTGTGTGTGTGTGTGTGTGTGTGTGTGTGTGTGTGCGTGTGTGTGTGCGCACAGTGATGAAAGTCAGGCCCTGGAGGGAGATTCAAGTCTGACCCCTCCGAGTACTTAGGTCAGCGGACGGTGCTTGCTGGAGATAGGAGTGGATCTTAACATCAAGACTGTGTTAGGGGTGTGTGTGTCTGTCTCTCTCAAGAAAAAAATAAATAAAAAAAATAGGCTGGGGCCAGCTGGTGACAAAATGGTTAAGGTGCGGGACTCCCACATGGGGGACTGTAGTTCTAGTCCCAGAAGCTTAAAACTGACACAGATCACGAAATCCGCAAAGGAAAATGGAGGAGAAGGAATTGCTTGTGGCCATTTCCTCTGCTGGGGGGTGATTTCTTGCTTTCTATCTCTCTGTCTCTCCAGCAAGCACACACATCCTGTAGCAAAAATCTCACAAAAGAACAAAGGAAGGACTAATACCTTCTTTGAGGGATTGTGATGAAAAATTATAATGGGCCGTATTTTATCCTGCATTTTCTGAGTACTGAGAATTGTTTTGAGTATTTCCCAGAATTGGAAAAACAAAACAAACAAAACAAAACAAAACTCTGTCAGCTAAGTAATGTTACTGTATTCCTTTTGCAGGTACATTCAGATAATTAAGAGATTGATCCAAGGTCGAAGCTGGCAGATAAACAGAGCCAGGACTTGAAGGCAGTCAGCTTGGCTCCAAACCTTGTGCTTTTTAACTCTGGTGCCATTTTGCCTCTGGGAAACAGAGTATAATACGTGTAAAAGGTCTGTAAGGTATCTGGTTCGTGGTTTGAACTCTCAGCATTTAAATAGCTATTCCAATGGATATCTCTTTGTTCAGAGAATGTAAATGTAATAGAAAATGCTTCCTAGATCTAGAAAGTAACTGTCTAGTTAGGAAGACAAATACCACTTGCTAAAAATATTGAGAATGTTGTCAAAATAAAGGTTGAAATGTAGTTCATGTGTCATTGTTAATTGACCAGAATTTTTAGATCTAGGAAGGGCAAGAAAGGTTAAATTGACTTGGAAATGGTAAACAGGACAAAAGCTGTATCACTGATGAGTGATGGCCAGTTCTGGGTTATCCATGTTCATATTCATATTTGTCAGATAATGAGTAGAAAGGAAAAAGGACTTGGGAGATGAATATTGAAGAAAAAAGTCAAGTTGAAAGGAAAGAAAAAGTGGTCAAGGTACTTTGTATATGTTATTTTATTTAATGAGAGGGGGAGAAGGGAAGAAGGAAGGAAGAAAGGAAGAAAGGAAGAAAAAGTGGTCAAGGTACTTTGTATATGTTATTTTATTTAATGCTTCTAAGGATTCCATAAACCACAAACTCCACATTCTTATCCTCATGTGGCATATGCAGAATAACATATACACAGAGGTTGGAAAGGACAGAATTATCACTGAATTGATTCCAAAGTCTACAAAATCTATATTCTTTTTGCTATTTATCAATTCTTTTAGGTTATGACAAACTTTGTTTTTGAAGACAGAAATAAGAAATCAGGACTAAGGCAGGAGGAGATACTAGACTAAGCTGCCTTTTTTTTTTAATACAGAAAGTTATTTAGATATGTACCATTGGTAAAATATATCATTTAAATTCTAATTTACTGTTTATACATTCACTTTCGAGGGAAGTGTCATAACTCAAGTCACAGAAGAACAAGCTCTGTAGAGTTCCCCAAAGAGATTTCCAACAGGCTGGCAAGGTACAAAGAGGCAAATGAAATATCGAAGTCTTTGCCAGTTATTCTATGTGACTAAACTGTTTGGACCCTGGAGTTAAAGGTCCATTGTCAAGAAGAAAGAGGTTTTGGATATGCAAGAGTAGGCAAAAAGCAAAGTAGAAATGATTGGGTCATAAAAGTCATGTTTTTTTTCTGTGGTTTTCTATGACAAAAAATGCATCATGACTTTTCCAATGACCCAATGGAAATTTATTTTATATTACAGTAAAAAAATAAAGAAAACTGAGTTATGAGGAAAGAATTACCAAAGGAGTGTATATGGGCAAGTTTCACAAAGAATCAAAAAGAGGAGGACATACTGGCTAGGATTTCACAGAGACTCAATGAGGATACACATACAAGGGTCTTTCGAAAAATTCATGGAAAATGCATATTTTGAAAAAAATCAAGATTTGAAATATTTTAAGCCAAAATAAATTCATACTTTAAATCCATTTTTTCCTGATCTTTTAAAATTATCCTTATATATACATATTTATTTATTTTTAAAGAATTGGCAGTTCAGAAGGATAGTGGGGCCTGGCATCTTAAAGTCTATACAGTGGACCTGTTAGGCTAGAAATTCAGGCAGGATTTCTATGTTAAAATCTTGAAGCTTTAGTTCTGCTGGAGGACCTCAGTTTTAACTCTTACAGCCTTCAACAGATTGGATGAGGCCCAACCACATTATTCAGGGTAGTCTCCTTTACTTAGAGTCAACAAATTGTAAATGTTAGTCACATTTACAACCATTAAATCACAGTAATATCTAGATTAGGCTTTGACCAGACAATTGGCACCACAGCCTAGCCAAGTTGACACGTAAAATTCACCATCTCAGAGGGACTGTGAGAAACAGGCAATGATGTTCAGAGATTCAATGGCAGCAAGACTAAAAGTTTCATAAAAGAGTATCTAATATTAGCATTTATGTTTGTTATATGGTGCTATGCTGTAAATCCTACTACCTCACACCCTGCATATAAGAAAGTTTCTCACATGAATAATATTTTAGGATGATACTAAGTGGTTTAGGATGTAATCAATGACTAAGCTATAAATGCAATTTAATTTAATATACAAGGTCAAAGCCAGAGGAGACTTTGGGAAGTAAGACAACCCTCTCCACTGAACTCTCAGGGACACTAGGGATGGCACAAGGGTTCCACACATACAGATGAGGTTCAAGCTGATTCTTTCTTCTGTATTCATGATACAGTGCATGTGCATGGGTGAGAGTGATGAGCACCCTCCACAGCATTTGGTCATGCCACAGTCCCCTTCCTCCTGTCCTCCAGTCCATCAGATCCAGGGCACGTCTGACATACTCAGTGTGTTTTGGGCCAACAGGGCAGGGGATGCAAAGAGCAGTCACCATATGAACCTGATGTTTCTTGATGAGCACATTGGCACTGAGCCAGCCCTCATGCCAACGTTATTTTTAACTCAAAGGTCAATGTATACCAACCAATATAGCAATTCAGAAAAAGGCCAAGTTGTAGATTATGGGCTTGATGCTGAAAGTTATTCAGAGAACTTGTGAGCTTCCCAGGGAGTTGATGGCATTTTCTAAGCATCCAACACTATGAATATTGAAACAGGACATTTCATTAGCTTTTTTGGTTAAGGAAGAGTTTATTGCCTAAAAATTCATTGTCTCCTATCAAAATGTGGAGAGTACTAAGGACAGTTTTAAGTCAGGACATCTGTTTTGTATACATCCCATAACCAATGAAATCTGTCCTCCTAGAAAAGGGATTAATAGATCCCTTGCTAAAGGTGAAGCCTAAAACACTTTAGTGAGACATTAAACCCAGTCACAGAAACTTGTTTAACTGACGGGGGACGCGTAGGCCTCAGATTCTCCACTGTCTCTTAGCTGTTTGAAGGGTCTAACCCAAACATGGATATCTGACCATATCATACAATTTATATCAATAATACGAATGACGAAATTAAAAAAGAAGAGTTGAAGAGATCCATGTATGCCCTTTTTTCTCAGTTTGGCCATGTGGTAGATATTGTGGCTTTTAAGACCATGAAGATAAGGGGGCAGGCCTTTGTTATATTTAAGGAATTGGACTCATCCACGAACGCTTTGAGACAGTTACAAGGGTATCCTTTTTATGGTAAACCAATGCAAATCCAGTATGCAAAAACAGACTCTGATATAATATCTAAAATGCATGGCACTTTTGCTGACAAAGAGAAGAAAAAAGAAAAGAAAAAAGCCAAAACTGTGGAACAGGCTGCAACAACTGCAAACAAAAAACCTGGCCAGGGAACACCAAATTCAGCTAATACCCAAGGAAATTCAACACCAAATCCTCAGGTTCCTGATTACCCTCCAAACTATATTTTGTTCCTTAATAATTTACCAGAAGAGACTAACGAGATGATGTTATCCATGCTGTTCAATCAGTTCCCTGGCTTCAAGGAAGTACGTTTGGCACCTGGAAGGCACGACAGTGCTTTTGTTGAATTTGAGAACGATGGGCAGGCTGGAGCTGCCGGGGATGCTTTGCAATGATTTAAGATCACACCATCACATGCTATGAAGATCACCTATTCCAAGAAATAACTTTCAGAAGAGTCGTCTAAAAAGGACTTGGTGTTATTTATAGTGCTTGTTTTGATAACATTTGGTCAGGTCATTTTAATAGTTGGAGATGAAGAGGAAATTAAAGTGAAATTTTTGTGAAGGACTTAAACAAATTAGTCTTTAGCCTTAGTGAATAATGAAATATGAATGCCTTAATTTTGTACAATAAATTTTTTTGTATTAAAAAAAAAAAAAACTTGTTTAATTTACCAGAGGGCACATGTGCTCCCTGGAGAGAAGGAAAGAGGGAGATCAAATGAGGGAGAGAGAAAGGGAAAACAAGAGGCATGACCGCACTGCAATCCTTTTCTCTCCCCACTTCTCCCTCCTTTCGTGATTTTGAGCACACGAACCAGGTGTGTTTCTCTGGCCCTCGGTAAACATGCAGTTGGCCATGTGGATCCAGCCACTTTAACCACCAGGCCATGAACTGGCCCTAAAAATTCTAATGTTAACTTACATTCCTATTTTGGAGTAAAACTCAGCAAAGAGTTCAGGAAAAATGCCCTTGCTCTTCCTCTAGAAAAAGCCATTTGACATTTTTCTATTAAGTTTTGCAGGGTCAATTCCAAAGTAATTATCACTGTTCTCATCAAAATAAATTCATGTGTGTCTTCTATTATTTTTTTTTTGGTCATCTATAATCCAATATAGTAATTTTTTTGTGGAAAGTTTGAAGACAGGTTATGTGATTATTTTGTTCCACTTAAAACAGAAATTGCAAAGTATTTTTAAAAATTCTGTATTTTTGTTTCTCTAACTCCTTGAAAACATAGTTGTGATTGGCCAGTATTACAAGGACTTTGAGAAGGCTAGGATGGCTATCTGGTGGACATCTGGGTAAAACAGATGAAGGCATGTGGTCACAATAATTTTAACATGTGTATGTTCCAGATACATTTTCACAATAAATCTGACCTTTTGCTTTCTCCTTACTTTCTCAGTCTGTGGTTTTAAAATCACTTTGTTTCAACACTCTGCTTAATTACTTTTAACCACGGTTTCCTCTTCTACAGAATTCAGATGTATTTATTCTGCAAATATTTACTGAGCATCTACTGTGAATAGGACTCTCTATTAGGTATAGAAATGAAAAAGAAAATCAAATATGATATCTATCTTTCACAAAATCAAAGAAATGTGTAAACTTTATAGGCAATAGAAAAGTACTATCAACCCATCATTTTCAGTTAAGAAGATAAAAAGAGGGAGAAAGTGTCAATGTTCAGGACAAACTTTGTTTTTGAAGACAGAAATAAGAAATCAGGACTAAGGCAGGAGGAGATACTAGACTAAGCTGCCTTTTTTTTTTTAATACAGAAAGTTATTTAGATATGTACCATTGGTAAAATATATCATTTAAATTCTAATTTACTGTTTATACATTCACTTTCGAGAGAAGTGTCATAACTCAAGTCACAGAAGAACAAGCTCTGTAGAGTTCCCCAAAGAGATTTCCAACAGGCTGGCAAGGTACAAAGAGGCAAATGAAATATCGAAGTCTTTGCCAGTTATTCTATGTGACTAAACTGTTTGGACCCTGGAGTTAAAGGTCCATTGTCAAGAAGAAAGAGGTTTTGGATATGCAAGAGGAGGCAAAATCATGTTTTTTTTCTGTGGTTTTCTATGACAAAAAATGCATCATGACTTTTCCAATGACCCAATGGAAATTTATTTTATATTACAGTAAAAAAATAAAGAAAACTGAGTTATGAGGAAAGAATTACCAAAGGAGTGTATATGGGCAAGTTTCACAAAGAATCAAAAAGAGGAGGACATACTGGCTAGGATTTCACAGAGACTCAATGAGGATACACATACAAGGGTCTTTCGAAAAATTCATGGAAAATGCATATTTTGAAAAAAATCAAGATTTGAAATATTTTAAGCCAAAATAAATTCATACTTTAAATCCATTTTTTCCTGATCTTTTAAAATTATCCTTATATATACATATTTATTTGTTTTAAAAGAATTGGCAGTTCAGAAGGATAGTGGGGCCTGGCATCTTAAAGTCTATACAGTGGACCTGTTAGGCTAGAAATTCAGGCAGGATTTCTATGTTAAAATCTTGAAGCTTTAGTTCTGCTGGAGGACCTCAGTTTTAACTCTTACAGCCTTCAACAGATTGGATGAGGCCCAACCACATTATTCAGGGTAGTCTCCTTTACTTAGAGTCAACAAATTGTAAATGTTAGTCACATTTACAACCATTAAATCACAGTAATATCTAGATTAGGCTTTGACCAGACAATTGGCACCACAGCCTAGCCAAGTTGACACGTAAAATTCACCATCTCAGAGGGACTGTGAGAAACAGGCAATGATGTTCAGAGATTCAATGGCAGCAAGACTAAAAGTTTCATAAAAGAGTATCTAATATTAGCATTTATGTTTGTTATATGGTGCTATGCTGTAAATCCTACTACCTCACACCCTGCATATAAGAAATACTAGTTTCTCACATGAATAATATTTTAGGATGATACTAAGTGGTTTAGGATGTAATCAATGACTAAGCTATAAATGCAATTTTTCAGAATATACAAGGTCAAAGCCAGAGGAGACTTTGGGAAGTAAGACAACCCTCTCCACTGAACTCTCAGGGACACTAGGGATGGCACAAGGGTTCCACACATACAGATGAGGTTCAAGCTGATTCTTTCTTCTGTATTCATGATACAGTGCATGTGCATGGGTGAGAGTGATGAGCACCCTCCACAGCATTTGGTCATGCCACAGTCCCCTTCCTCCTGTCCTCCAGTCCATCAGATCCAGGGCACGTCTGACATACTCAGTGTGTTTTGGGCCAACAGGGCAGGGGATGCAAAGAGCAGTCACCATATGAACCTGATGTTTCTTGATGAGCACATTGGCACTGAGCCAGCCCTCATGCCAACGTTATTTTTAACTCAAAGGTCAATGTATACCAACCAATATAGCAATTCAGAAAAAGGCCAAGTTGTAGATTATGGGCTTGATGCTGAAAGTTATTCAGAGAACTTGTGAGCTTCCCAGGGAGTTGATGGCATTTTCTAAGCATCCAACACTATGAATATTGAAACAGGACATTTCATTAGCTTTTTTGGTTAAGGAAGAGTTTATTGCCTAAAAATTCATTGTCTCCTATCAAAATGTGGAGAGTACTAAGGACAGTTTTAAGTCAGGACATCTGTTTTGTATACATCCCATAACCAATGAAATCTGTCCTCCTAGAAAAGGGATTAATAGATCCCTTGCTAAAGGTGAAGCCTAAAACACTTTAGTGAGACATTAAACCCAGTCACAGAAACTTGTTTAACTGACGGGGGACGCGTAGGCCTCAGATTCTCCACTGTCTCTTAGCTGTTTGAAGGGTCTAACCCAAACATGGATATCTGACCATATCATACAATTTATATCAATAATACGAATGACGAAATTAAAAAAGAAGAGTTGAAGAGATCCATGTATGCCCTTTTTTCTCAGTTTGGCCATGTGGTAGATATTGTGGCTTTTAAGACCATGAAGATAAGGGGGCAGGCCTTTGTTATATTTAAGGAATTGGACTCATCCACGAACGCTTTGAGACAGTTACAAGGGTATCCTTTTTATGGTAAACCAATGCAAATCCAGTATGCAAAAACAGACTCTGATATAATATCTAAAATGCATGGCACTTTTGCTGACAAAGAGAAGAAAAAAGAAAAGAAAAAAGCCAAAACTGTGGAACAGGCTGCAACAACTGCAAACAAAAAACCTGGCCAGGGAACACCAAATTCAGCTAATACCCAAGGAAATTCAACACCAAATCCTCAGGTTCCTGATTACCCTCCAAACTATATTTTGTTCCTTAATAATTTACCAGAAGAGACTAACGAGATGATGTTATCCATGCTGTTCAATCAGTTCCCTGGCTTCAAGGAAGTACGTTTGGCACCTGGAAGGCACGACAGTGCTTTTGTTGAATTTGAGAACGATGGGCAGGCTGGAGCTGCCGGGGATGCTTTGCAATGATTTAAGATCACACCATCACATGCTATGAAGATCACCTATTCCAAGAAATAACTTTCAGAAGAGTCGTCTAAAAAGGACTTGGTGTTATTTATAGTGCTTGTTTTGATAACATTTGGTCAGGTCATTTTAATAGTTGGAGATGAAGAGGAAATTAAAGTGAAATTTTTGTGAAGGACTTAAACAAATTAGTCTTTAGCCTTAGTGAATAATGAAATATGAATGTCTTAATTTTGTACCATAAATTTTTTTGTATAAAAAAAAAAAAAAACTTGTTTAATTTACCAGAGGGCACATGTGCTCCCTGGAGAGAAGGAAAGAGGGAGATCAAATGAGGGAGAGAGAAAGGGAAAACAAGAGGCATGACCGCACTGCAATCCTTTTCTCTCCCCACTTCTCCCTCCTTTCGTGATTTTGAGCACACAAACCAGGTGTGTTTCTCTGGCCCTCGGTAAACATGCAGTTGGCCATGTGGATCCAGCCACTTTAACCACCAGGCCATGAACTGGCCCTAAAAATTCTAATGTTAACTTACATTCCTATTTTGGAGTAAAACTCAGCAAAGAGTTCAGGAAAAATGCCCTTGCTCTTCCTCTAGAAAAAGCCATTTGACATTTTTCTATTAAGTTTTGCAGGGTCAATTCCAAAGTAATTATCACTGTTCTCATCAAAATAAATTCATGTGTGTCTTCTATTATTTTTTTTTTTTGGTCATCTATAATCCAATATAGTAATTTTTTTGTGGAAAGTTTGAAGACAGGTTATGTGATTATTTTGTTCCACTTAAAACAGAAATTGCAAAGTATTTTTAAAAATTCTGTATTTTTGTTTCTCTAACTCCTTGAAAACATAGTTGTGATTGGCCAGTATTACAAGGACTTTGAGAAGGCTAGGATGGCTATCTGGTGGACATCTGGGTAAAACAGATGAAGGCATGTGGTCACAATAATTTTAACATGTGTATGTTCCAGATACATTTTCACAATAAATCTGACCTTTTGCTTTCTCCTTACTTTCTCAGTCTGTGGTTTTAAAATCACTTTGTTTCAACACTCTGCTTAATTACTTTTAACCACGGTTTCCTCTTCTACAGAATTCAGATGTATTTATTCTGCAAATATTTACTGAGCATCTACTGTGAATAGGACTCTCTATTAGGTATAGAAATGAAAAAGAAAATCAAATATGATATCTATCTTTCACAAAATCAAAGAAATGTGTAAACTTTATAGGCAATAGAAAAGTACTATCAACCCATCATTTTCAGTTAAGAAGATAAAAAGAGGGAGAAAGTGTCAATGTTCAG
>NW_006160047.1:37707-53204 GCF_000334495.1 Tupaia belangeri chinensis
AGCAGGAAAGTAATCTGCTTTTTCTGTAAAGGTTGAGGAAAAATGGAATGTCGAATTTACTGGTAGAGATGTCTAGAAACAGCTATGAGTATATAGCTCAGTAGAGATTTAAGTCACTAGAGATGGTCGGGGATCAAATGAAATTATGAATGTGAGAATATTTTAGAGACTGTAAAACATCATGTAAATGTAAGTTAGTATATATGTGCCGCTGAGCTACCAATATAAATGTGAATTATTTTTATGTATATGCACTTGGCATCAAATTAATTTGCAATTGTTTTATTTTGCTCTGAAAGTGTCACATCTTTTATGCAAGTAGAGTATTCTGACTTAATCAAGTCAAATAAGCTTCTCTGTAGACAAAGCACTAAGCACCTTTGTAAGTATACATTATACATAATATAAACGCTCCATGATGTTTTTGACTCGTTAACAAATGGGAGTGTTTCACAAAGTAATGGAAGAAAAAACTAAGTCAAGAGTTGCTGCCAAATGTTGCCAAATATTTACTTCTGAGATCTCTAGGTTCGTCTTGTAACTCACACTACTCAAAAATAGAATCCATTAGTGATCACAATCTGTAATCACATCATGACATCTTAAAAAATCAGCATTTATTGAGCATTTATTATACAAGAGTCTTTTCTCAATGGATTTAATAAGGATAACCTAACTTATTTTTCCCCAAACCCCTTGAAATTGGTGGCTAGAGGAAGTAGATCAGGATGGTCAAAGCAGGAGATTTGGGTGGACTCAGAAGGACTGGATTAGAAATGGCTCTACTGGTTATTATATGTGGGATTTCAGTAATTTAAATCTCTATGTCACTTCATTAATATAACAGTTTCTTTCTCCTAAGGTTTTCTAAGGGTATAGTGAGTATAATGAGTTAAGCTTAAAATAGTGCCTTTTTCTAAGGTTAAAATGAGTTAGTTTATCTAAAGAGGTTAAAGTAGTACCTGGAATAGTGGTCTTAATAAATACTAGTTATTATTAATTACTAGGCTATAGTATTTTTCTATTAACTATTGCCATACATGATATGATTATTAACATTTAAATCTACTATATATAAATTAAGAGTTGTATTCGGCTTTAAAATTTGAGTGAGTATGGCTTTTGTTTTGCTTTCTTCTTTTGTCGTTTGGGTAATATTTATTATCAGTGTTATTGAAACACTTTCATATATACACTTGTTAATAAAGATGTATATATTCACCATTTAAACTGTATGAAAATTTAGAACATCTTTGAATTGGAAAGAATAAGTTCTTTACAGCCTTAAGAATGATAGGATAAGGACAGCTGGCATAGTGAGTGGTTGGGGCACTGGACTCACATGGCTGACCATAGTTCAAATCCTGGACCTGGCGCCTTGAAACACACACTGGGCACATGTGCGTACATGCTCAAAATCCTAAGGGGAAAATGGAGAAGAAGGGCTTGAGGCATAGCCATCCCCAGGAGTGATTCTTGTTTTCTATCTCTGTCTCTCCAGCAATTGCACGATGCCCTATAGCAAAAATCTCTCTTAAAAAAAAAAAAAAAAGGAATGATAGAACAAAGAAAAGGATGATTTCTTGAGTTTCATCCTGGAAAACAATATAAGAATATCGTTAACTATCTGCCCTTTCATACAGTCAGGATAATAGATTAGCTGATACCCAGTGGCCATCTTAAGATTTAAATGGATCAGAATGAATACATTTCAATGCCAGTATCTGCTGGTTTATATAAATAACATATATATTTATTATGAAAAAGTATCATGACTGATTAAATATAAACATGTAAATTAAGACATAATCAGCATTCACTGGATCTTGGTTAAAAAATTTTACCTCAAACTTAATATTACTTCTAGCTACAATATATATTCTCATCTGCAAATGACTCAAATTACATCTGGAAATGTGCTTGACATTATTACACTTCTTTTAATTAGCTATCTTAATTTGAATATTTTTTAAGTCAACACACTGGGAAAAAAATTCCATTTGTACTGGTACTTCTATTTGCAAATTTGTAGTCATACATACAAAACTGCAGTACGAGCTTCACTCAGAGAGATCTACAGCAAACCACAGAAGTATTCAGAATCTTGGTTCTCTGTTTTTATAGTTTATCAGTGACGTTTGCATTCCACTAATGATTTTAAATATTAAATTAAGCCATATTTAAATTTTCTCAAATCTGCTTTAGCTCTTATCACCTTTGGCAGTCAGTTCCCAAATCCTCACTCCTGTACTACCAAAATCCTCTTGTGTATTGTCTATTTGACAGATGAGATGAGTTTATGGTGATCCCCTTCTCTTGGGCTCAAAATATTAAGTTTAAAACTAAACATGGTTTGCAAATAACCAGAGGCCTTTTCCAAACATTATTTAATACATTAGCTACAGTTTGAACAGTTACATATTCACTCAGGAAGCAGATTGGTTTGCTCATATAAACCACAGCTACACATTTTTTTTTATAGTCTCCTGAATTACAAGCCTAATGGTTAGCCTGAAGAAAAAATTTTATTTTACTTAAAACACATATCACCTTACTTTTCTCTTTAGGGTTAAACAGGCATTTTACCATAAATCTGAAAGAAAATATAATTTATGAGCTATAAATGTGTGTAGTTTGGTAAAGGAGAGTGAAGACTAATGACCTAGGGAGTGGGATAAAGATACATTTCAGACTAACTCCATAACTCCTAGTTAAATTTAAAAAAAAAAAGGAATGATAGAACAAAGAAAAGGATGATTTCTTGAGTTTCATCCTGGAAAACAATATAAGAATATCGTTAACTATCTGCCCTTTCATACAGTCAGGATAATAGATTAGCTGATACCCAGTGGCCATCTTAAGATTTAAATGGATCAGAATGAATACATTTCAATGCCAGTATCTGCTGGTTTATATAAATAACATATATATTTATTATGAAAAAGTATCATGACTGATTAAATATAAACATGTAAATTAAGACATAATCAGCATTCACTGGATCTTGGTTAAAAAATTTTACCTCAAACTTAATATTACTTCTAGCTACAATATATATTCTCATCTGCAAATGACTCAAATTACATCTGGAAATGTGCTTGACATTATTACACTTCTTTTAATTAGCTATCTTAATTTGAATATTTTTTAAGTCAACACACTGGGAAAAAAATTCCATTTGTACTGGTACTTCTATTTGCAAATTTGTAGTCATACATACAAAACTGCAGTACGAGCTTCACTCAGAGAGATCTACAGCAAACCACAGAAGTATTCAGAATCTTGGTTCTCTGTTTTTATAGTTTATCAGTGACGTTTGCATTCCACTAATGATTTTAAATATTAAATTAAGCCATATTTAAATTTTCTCAAATCTGCTTTAGCTCTTATCACCTTTGGCAGTCAGTTCCCAAATCCTCACTCCTGTACTACCAAAATCCTCTTGTGTATTGTCTATTTGACAGATGAGATGAGTTTATGGTGATCCCCTTCTCTTGGGCTCAAAATATTAAGTTTAAAACTAAACATGGTTTGCAAATAACCAGAGGCCTTTTCCAAACATTATTTAATACATTAGCTACAGTTTGAACAGTTACATATTCACTCAGGAAGCAGATTGGTTTGCTCATATAAACCACAGCTACACATTTTTTTTTTTATAGTCTCCTGAATTACAAGCCTAATGGTTAGCCTGAAGAAAAAATTTTATTTTACTTAAAACACATATCACCTTACTTTTCTCTTTAGGGTTAAACAGGCATTTTACCATAAATCTGAAAGAAAATATAATTTATGAGCTATAAATGTGTGTAGTTTGGTAAAGGAGAGTGAAGACTAATGACCTAGGGAGTGGGATAAAGATACATTTCAGACTAACTCCATAACTCCTAGTTAAATTTAAAATAACTCTTCCCACCATACAATTTAAATGAACAAATTGGTCTTCATCTTAGATAGTCTACTTCTTCCGTGCCATCTCTGTTTTTCCCCTCTTTACTCACTACCTCTATAAACGTAAGAACATGCTGAGGCATTTAATTTATTTTCACTTGTACATCAGGGATAAAGGAATAATGACATCTTCATAATCTGATATTTAAATAAATGTGATTACATTTAGCATATTTAACACTATTTTTTCAAAGACTCTAGTTACAAAAAAAAACATACAATCCAAAACTATGGCCTCTCTCTATTTTATGACTTATTTGTCATTTCAGGCCTTTTATTCTAAGTTTGTTTATTAAAAGAGAGAGAAAGATCAAGAAAGAGACAGCTACCCTTGAAAAGCATCATGTAGAGATTCCCCAGGGCTTCTATCGACTAGGATCATGAGATACCATACCCAGCATAGTCAGATCAACCTAGAATCCAAAACTTAGGCCCTCCCATATGGTCCAGTATCCTACTACCACTGTCACTGCGGCTGCAACAGGCATTCTTTTTCTTCTTGTCCCATCATAAATCTCATTCTGAACAACACTGTTTACCTAAATAAATATCTGCTATAAAATTTAATTATCTTTTTAAAAATATTTTTTGTAAAAGCAGGAAAAAGGATATACAAGATAAAGATGATAACATTGGTTTTTCTAATTATTTGGGATTACAGAACCCACATGGGAAAACTAATAGCCCCATATATAAAACTCTTTTTTTTTTTATTGTTGTTAATGTTGGTTCCCAAGATCATTAACGTGCTTTTATTTATTTGTGCTATAGGAACACTGCAAGTAACCTAGTAATTTATGTAAATTTTGAAGCATTAGTCAATACTTTAAAAGCTCTTTATAAAGCCATAATAATGTGCTGTATAATAAATTCTCCAAAGTCTTCCATTGATTTACTTGAGAAAATATTACATATGTATTGTAAATGTATGGAAATTCTTCTAAAACCAAGAGAAGTAGCATCTTCAGTACATCTATTTGCAAATTAAAACAAATTATCAGATGTAAACTGTTCTCCCACACAACATGGAATTTTGTCTTTATATAATGATCCTTCATTGGAGTTGAATTTCAGTCATTTATGTATTCTAGGTCTCATACCTGATAAACTCTCTGCTTCTTCTGGGTATGTGACAATGAACTTAGACACAGTTCCTGACGTTACACTCATCTTTCCAGACAAGAATCTGAAGCTATTGTTTACAATTAAGTCTCTTCTGTCTTGCCTTTACCTGTGTGATGAAGTCCAAATGTTGGAATCTGACTCCTTCTATGCTGCTTCAAGAATAAATTCTACTACACCTCCCAATACAGTCTGTATGCACAAGAAATGTGGTGTCTCTGTGACTTTGCCCTTTTCCTAAATGCCACTTTTAAAGCCCATGAAAAACTCATCTAAGTTGCACTATTTCTGAAACTTCTCAAAGAAAGTGAAAATAGTGCTTCCAGAGCATTTCACATATATCCCAACTGTAAGACTTAATCACGTTGTATTGTACAATATAAATGCCTATGCCTAATCCCTCCAGTTGGACTACCAACTTCTTGAAAGGAAAGAACACATTTTTTTCACTTTAATGTTCCCAACAAATACCTCAATGCTTGGTACACAGAAAGCACTAAAAACATGTTTGATGAATAAGTGAATTAATTATCAAAGCTAAATGTATAATCAATTAAGGCCCCATTGGATTTTTTTTATTAGAAACTGTTGTTAAAATTATCAGTAAACAGCATAGTAACAAGAGAACAAATATTCTCAGAAAGAGAAACATCATATAAACATTGATTCTATTCCCCTGAAGGATGGAATAAAGGAATTTGAGACCACCAATCACCACCATATTCTCTACATCTCTCAAAGGAGGCCCTTGATGATAATTCTGATCAGTCCTAGCTCTGATATAATGACCACTGTTCACGTCAACTATTAACAGTCGTCCTCTGTTAATACTATTAACAGGCAATAAGCCCCACTAGTCACTTTATCAACCAATAATTGCTTTTCACATTTGTCCACTGCCACCAGTATTCAGAAAAACAAATTGCTAAAGAAATCAAATTCACTTTTTCCCTAAACTTCAACTTAAATATCACTTTGACAAGGCTAATAACAAAAAGCATTGCTAAAGCTCAGAAAATTATAAGGGTCAAATATAGAGATTTAAAAGAAACACAACATTTTACTACATAATTGGAACTAATAATTAAAATTTAGAGAAAATGTTTATTTCTCTAAAAAAGGGAGTTCTCTTGGTTCGAGCTCAGCCATGGTAATATGAGTTGCATTAATGCTCTCCATAGGCAGAGGCCACATGGGAGGCTAAGGTTTGATACCTGGGCTATTCTAAAAAGCCAGGAGTTGTATGTGCTCGGTATTCCTAGCTACTTGGGAGACTGAAGCAGGAGTATCATAATACGAGCCTCTGTCTCGAAACACCATATTGCTGGCCTATACACAGTGGCACAATAGGACACTTTTACAGGAGTCAGGAGCCACATGGGAAGCCTGATAGTATACACCTATAGTTGGAAGTTTGGGACAGGTGGACTGTGACATGATGAGATCTCATCAAAAATACTCTGTCTCGGTTGGTGATGGTCTGAGCAACCACCGCCAAGCTGGGCACTGGGGAGATGGCCGAGACTGACCCCAAGACCATGCAGAACCGGACCTCTGTGATGCAGACTCTCTTGCAACAGATGCAAGATAAATTTCAGACCATGTCTGACCAGATCATTGGAAGAATTGATGATATTGAGTAGTCGCATTGATGATCTGGAGAAAAACATCGCCACCTCATGACACAGTCTGACGTGGAAGAACTGGAAGGTGAAAACAAGACACCTGCCACACAGAAGAGTTGAAGGTTGCTAATAATTAACACCTAAATCTGGAATACCAAGAGGAGACCGGCTGACTTTCTGAGCTAACCACTATGTATAGACAGGTTTTATATAAGTGTGCATTCTTAACCACATACTATATAGTGAGTTTAAAGAGTGACTCCCCCCAGTGTCTTCAACATATTATCTTCACATTTCAGGCCTTGGTCAGTTGTGCTATTAATTATTAAACACTAAAACTTCGGCAGTTCCTGCAATAAAAAAAAAAAAAAGAAATACTCTTTCTGCCTCTCTCTTCTCCACTCCATTAAAAAAGGTAATATGCATATACATATTTTTCAGTGGATAGTTTGATCTCAAAATATATATGTTTATTAATTAAGATATAATTACATAATTTATTATCTATTTTTTATCACAGGGGAAAGCTGTAAATAATAGGAATTAAAGAAATTACTGTAGTTAAGAGAACATCATTCAAACACTTAAGTTAGGCAATTAAAATATTTAATAACACAAGGAAACATTCATAAGATATCAAAATTTTGAAAAGTTATGAAACATAGAAAACATGCCAATTGTGTTAAAATGAAATTCGAGTGTGTATAAATTAATGTGCACTGAGGAAAAAAATGGAATATTCCAAAATAGTAAGAGTGTGTATCTTCAGAATAAAAATAGTGTGGGTCTAAAAAGAAATCCTAAGGATCCTAAGTAATATAGATACAGCCTTCAAGTTTTTTAACAGCATAATACTGCAAATAAAATGAGCTAGATCTGACTATTTCTATTATAAATATTATGTCATTGCTATACTTTCCTTCACTCTAGATTTTCTAGAATTTATATGTATTTTGTTGACAGACTAAAACATTAATATTTAATATGAAATACTGAGTCCTTTCTAATAACCCAAAAATGGACTCCAAAAAATCCAACTTATACAACAAAGGAAACATACCTAGGAAGCAGATATCTTATGATCTACTCCACCTCTTACAATAGTCACCTTTCACTAGGAATCTCAATTGTTTTTATGTCCTTCTTCCTTTCTGCATTATATGAAAGAAAACAGACTATGTGAACATAAAAGCCCCCACTAATAAAATTACCTTACACCGGGTAAGTTTTCATCTAACCAGCCACTTTAAAATGTTTGATAGGGCACTGGCCAATTAGCTGCCAGCATGGGTGAGATAAGGGCAAATACTGAACCTTGTGCTTCATGTTCCAGCCTCCTAAAACTCTATGACAAATCGTTGTCCTCAGATGGACATTTTGTCAGACAATTTATATTTCCCACCTACTACAGTAGAGGCTCTTTTGCTAATTTCTGCCATTCCAAGGTAACAATCTCATACGAGGCATTAGTTGGTACAAAATTGACTAAATTTCAGGAAATAGTGCTACATGTTTAGCCCATATCCATTTGTTAATTTGAATGCCTGCCACTTTTCAGTAAACCATAAAACGAAAAGTAGCTGTACGAACCTAGAAGGCATAAGAATCTGTCTCTCCCCCTAGAAAACACTTCTGAAATTACACAGTTCCCCAAGTGGTACTTTTTGGAAACACGTACACTGGGAGGAAAAAAAAAAGCCTATTGACTTATTTTTCTATTTTATTTTGCTTTTCCATTTTGCTTCCAAATTGAGTTCCAGTGCTAAGATATTTCTTTCTGATGTAACGTGGAGGTGGAAAGAGCAGACATTTTCTTGTAAATCAATTTTGAGTGCTGTGGATATTTTTCAACTTAATTATTTTATAGAATTGCAACAATTCTTGTTTTTCCATCATGAAACACAACATTAAGCATCAGTTGGGAGCACTGTAGAAAAGTAGTTCTAAGAGTACCATTATGAGAGAAATTATAATTTTTCATCACAGTTGTTTTTCTGGAAGAAGCAAAGGCTAATTACCTTGGACTTAGTAGCATTTGGATAATTTCTCAGTAAAAGAAACTGTGAAAACTGAAGTGTTTCTTGTTAAAGGGGAAATCAGAGTACATATGTGATACAGTTGGAAAGCTAGGACTCATCTCAATATATAACTACCAGCCTCTAAATTTTCATTGACAGGATGTGGGAAAAAATACCTCAATTGAAAGATCTGGTAAATAAAGGAAATGGTTTCAAGTGTATCACAGAACAAATTTAGAGAATAATTAAAATTTTTAAGGTCATAATACTACAGATCTTAAATTCTAGTGGACAAATGTTCATTAAACCTGAGGTGAGACTGCACATGGTGGCCCAGTGGTAAAATGGTTCTCAGTTCAAGTCTGGAGAACTCCCTGAGTAGTCCAGGTACATGTGTGCCCATAACCTAGGGCTGGCTAAAAGTGGATTGTGGGATCAAGATCCTGTTGGGGATACATGCATGTACTCTCTCTCTCTCCCTCTACTGCCAGAAGGAAAAAAAAATTCTAAAACAAAACAATCAAATACTGAGTCTTTGAACCATTCATTCTATTTATTTCTACTGGTTTTTCTTATTTTCTCCCAGAAACTTAAAAATTTATTTTGTTATTTTACTTAAGAGAAATATCTTCTTTAGATACAGTTGAAATTTATAAATACCCAGTTGATGCTTGCATATTTAGCAAGGTTAGGCACCTCTATCTCATCCTGAGAATTCCCACAGTGGAAGTAGTCTACTAAAGTCCATATGTAAGAAACTCTCCATCAATCTCCTTTCTCAATCTCCTTGGGTTTAGGTTCAATAGAAACTAGCAGTTATGAACGAGTCCTGTGCTACTCAAAGTGAAAGGCCATTAGTGGCAATGCAGCAACCATGGAAGAGAATGGAAGAGGATATGAATGTGTTTAGCAAGCCAGATCCAGAATGAAACTGATGTCATCCTTTTCTTGCCCTGGGCAATAAACACCTTGTTCATCTGTTATTAATACAAACTTTTCACCAGCTTACTTGGTTTCCTAAATTTCACCATTAAATGCTTGTTATACAACTGACAAGTATGAGTTTTATATATTCAAGTACATGTAAAATATGTTTTGATAGGCATATATCATATTTACACCATCAAGCTAATTAAGATACCCATCATTTCATATTTACCATGTGTGTATGTGTGTGTCTGTGTGTGTGAGGTGAAAATGCATGAAATATCTTTTAGCAACTTTTTTGCTATAGGGTATGTGTGCTCCCCAGAGACAGAGAGAGAGTAAGTGAGAAAACCCCCTCCAGGTAGGAATGGACATGCCATGTTCCCTTCTCCAATCTCCTGGGCATGCTCATAGCCAGCATGACTTTCAAGCTACCAGGTCCAGGACCCTAACTCAGAGTCAGCCATGGGGGATCCAGCACCTTAACCTCCATGTCACCTGCTTGCCCTCTCTTAGCAATTTTAAGTATATAATACCGTAGTATTAATTATACTGACAGTACTGTACATTAGATACATATTAGATCCCCAGAACTAATGTACCTTATAACTGAAAATCTGTACCTTTTAACCAATATTTCCTCATCTCTCAGTTCCTTGGACACTACCACTACTGTTTTTATGAGTTCATCTTTGAAATATTTCACATATAAGTGAGATCATGCAGTTTTTGTTTTTCTGTCTCTGGCTTATTTCATTTAGCAAAACATTTTCCAGGTTCAATCCTATTGCCAAAAATAGCACAATTTCCTCCTTTTTAAAGGCTGAATAATATTCCATTATGTGTACATGTGGGGGCTATGTATACAATATCTTACCTATATTATGTCTAATGCCACAAACTTAATTTTATTTGCTTCAATAATAACTATCTCATTTCCTAGATTTATTGAAGTATAAATGAATAAAACCGCCCAAATTTAAGGTATAAAATGTGATGATTTAATACAGTACACACCATATACATTGTAAATTTATTAGAATAACCAAAGTAATACTTTTTATCACCTTAGTTACCATTTCTTGTCTTGTGGTAGATAAAAGTCTATTATATTATTTTTGGTTATTATTTTTTATTGCCAGAGGGGTATGTACCCTAGCCAGACAGAAAGGGCGTAGGTGAGGGAGGAGGGTATGGAGAGGAAGAAAGGGGGAGAAGGAGGGTGAGAAAGAGAAAAAGAAATCTCAGTGAAATAGGGTCACACTCCAATCTTTTGTCCTCCATTCTCTCTGGATTTGGGGCATGCATGCACATGAGCCTGGCATGTTTCTTAAGTTCTCAGGGCCATGATTTGAACTTGGTAAGGAATGTGGCATCTAGCTCTTTATGACCAGGGCTTAAATGCACTACAAGGCTGGCCCAATGTCTCACGTTTTAACATTCTTTCTGGAGTAACTGACTCCTGACTACTAAAATATTTTGAAGATTAAGATTCAAATAGATGCTCCCTCAGCATAATTGTTGCCTTTGCATCCCAATTTTAGATTTAGAGCAGCCCATTAACTTTATCACACATAAAAACAATCTGTCTCGATAGATTCTGATCTTTGAAAACCGTGGGAAAGAACTGGTAAAAGAAAAGTGTACCGGCTGGCAATTTCTTTCTCTCTGTAGTATTAAAAATCATCTGAAACATGTCAATTGGAAGGTTTCAACTGATGGTGGTGTTATTACATGAACACCCCAAAACCAAATAACTCTTCCATTAAGTGTCTTGGATTTCTAAGGGTTTCATCATTAATGCATATTTCTGAGTACTCACATTGTAAATATGGAACTCATATATTTCTTTCAAGCCAAATTCTGTGCTCAAATCTTGCACCTGTCACCACCACATTTTAATGACTTATTTCCCAGTTTTTTTTTTAAGAGTACAATTCTCTTAGAACATCTGGCATTATTTTTACTTTACCTATTATAATAAAATTATGAGGTGAAACAGATATTTTCTTGTTATTCATTCAACCTACTGTTCAGAGTTTATCACTTAAACTTAGGACCCACAAGCAGAGGAGAGATTCCCAGCTTGCAAAGAGAAACAGTTTTGTTGGGACTACAAAGGAGAGAAAATATGTAAGATGACTCTAACAGCTATAAATTTCTAATTTTTGAGTTTTATTTCTTAATAAACTAAGATGTTCAACTGGAATTTTGTTCTTATGCCTTCTGCAAACCAAACAAAAAAGGGTCTAAAGAACGCAGTATTTTTTTCATGTACAAATCTATTTTGTAAGGAGCACACACAACACATACGTTTTGATGCTTACAATGCCATTTTTATTTTTTTCTCCCCTTTTCCAACTGGGCACACAATATGCACCCAACATACCTATAAAAGGTTGACTGAAAATTCACGTTTTATAGTCTACCAAAGGAATGTTTGTATTAAATTGCTTCAGACAGAGAAAGTTTCATTGTGATCAGAACCCAGGAGATATAAAAGGACCATAAACTTTGGGTCATAATGTGAGTTTATAAGCCTGGCTTCTACTTAATTTAAATTATAGTGGTAGTGCAAGAAATTGTGGTTTACCAATAGCACTAGGCCTCAGGCCAAATGCTTTCTTTCGACTGGCTGCCTTGATAGCCTGCCTCTGTTGAAAGAGTTAACCGCCTTCCATAGATATTTCTTCTAACTCATCATTTGAGAAAAATAAAATTTAGTAGTCACACATAGGCACATGCATTACTATGGTTTACAATTACAAAGCAGCAAATGCAGTGCAATGTAGATTCCACTTCATGAACTTTTTGTTTTACCTTTTTGTTCCTGGATTAATGCCAACACTCAAACATCAGCCTAAAGCTCCTACATGAACTCCACAGAGAGGATGAATTTAACATTCCTATTTAAAATTAAAGCTTACCTTATAATTCGGTATGCTTGGGCTGAATATGTCTGTGATTTATAGTTTCTCATATTGGATACTACGAATTGAAATTACATTTACATTAAGATGAATCAAATTCTCGTTTGTTACTCTATTTGAATTTTAAAGCATAAAACTTTGGGCTCCAAAAAGGCTGGAGCATAACAGATAAACTCGACTCCCTAATCTTCAGCGGTTTCTGTTTGGCAAGTTTTTTAAGAGATGAAAATGACAAAAAGGGCTTTGATCAAATCCAGTCAGCTTTAGCATTTATCACAAGCATGCGGGTAAACTACCAAGAGAAAATAAAAAGTAGAAAAAAGTATTTACTTTATTATTATTTTTACAAATAATCATGACTATATTTTAAACTTTGAAATGTTAATTTGAAGGTACTTTTTATGGTGTAAAATATTAGGACTATAAAAAATAGGTACTGATATCTGAAAAGAAAGAGTTTAAATATCACGACTCCGGTTTCAATTAGTGTATAAACACAGAATTTTTATTGTGAACTCTGCTTAGTAAAATATTTTCCAAGTAAGTATTCAATAGTTAAAATACCTGGGATATAGTCAATAGTAGTCTATAAATGCCACAGCAGACAAAAAGGAATATTCCAATAGTATATTTAGGTAATAAAACTTGTATGATGGCAAAGGCATTGCCTTGTTAAGCAGTATAGTCATCAGTCATATGGTGCCTCATTTTCTGACCTTAATTTGATTTTCAAGAGATACTGCCATCTGGAAGCAAACAGAGGTCATCTAGTCCACTTTGTCACTCAACCTTCCCAATAGTGACTTGAACTTCCAGTATCTTATACATTTTCAGTGCAAACAAATTCATTGCCCAGAGAGGTATCCTCATACTTTGTTCCACTGGATCAAAAGTGGCCTCTCCATGACTTCCTTTCAAAAGACATACACCTCGGGTACCAGCAGTTAAGAGTAACGGCTATGTCACTGAACTCCCATGTAGTCAACTGCGGTTCAAGTCCTGGACCCGGTGGCTTAAACTCATGCAGGGTGTGTGTGCGTGCATGCCCAAGATCCCAAGAGAAGAATGGAGGAGAAAGGGATTGCGGCATGGCCATCCCCCCTGGGGGGTGATTTCTCACTTTCTATCTGTCTGTCTGTCTGTCTGTCTGTCTCTTTCTGGAAATAAACCACAACCTATAGCAAAAACCACTAAAAATAAATAAATAAATAAACAAACAAACAAACAGAACCAAACAAAAAACCTAACAAAAAAAACAAAAGACATACACCTACATAGTCACACAGAATTCACTGTATCCTTTCCCATGTATGGCTGTTTTAAAAAAATAAAGGCAGGTATTATATACCCCCAATAGCTACCTTTCTACAGATAAACTATTCTCATTTTCTTCAAGTGCTTACTTAACATGCCTTTAATATGACATTCCTGACAAGCCTACAACTATGCAACCCTATTGTTCTTTGATGCCCTGGGATAAATCCCTCCCTTGTTTTAGGTACTCACCTCTATTAATAAGGCCTATGACTAGATTTTTTTTTTCTGGTGTAATAACTCACTGTTGACAAGTGTTTAACTCATACTCAGTGACAGCCACTAAGTATGATCAATGTGGAACACATCTTTTCTATCTTACAGTTATACAATAAATATTGTGAAACAAGTCACAAAATTTTACAATTATCTCTAGGATTTTATGTCATTTCCAATCCATTCTTTCAGACTGCTGTCTTTCAATCTTGTATCTCTTATGCTAACCCCTCAGCGACATCTCATCAGTGTCTGCATATCGTGGCTTTGGTACACCACTAACAGCTTAACGGTTATTTATCCTCAAGCTCTTAGGAGCAGAGTTTAAGCTGATACTTAGCCATTTATTACCAGCAAATTCAAACTTCTTTTTCATATTTTAAAGATAACATGAAGGGACAAGCAGTTAGCATAATTGCTATGTCGCTGGACTCCCACGTAGTCGACCGCGGTTCACGTCCCGGACTTGGTGGCTTAAACTCACGCCGGGCACGTGTGCGTGTGTGCCCAAGATCCTGAGAGGAGAATGGAGGAGAAGGGATTATGGCGTGGCCATCCCCCCTGGGGGGGTGATTTCTCACTTTCTATCTCTCTGTCTCTCTCTGTCTGGCGAGCGCACATGCCCTATAGCGAAAAAAACTCTCAAAAAAAAAGAAAAGATAACATGGGAGATTTTAAAATCTTCTTCCTTCTAATATACCAATCTGATATATCTATCAAAATGAATGCCTTTTACAAGGCAAAGTTTTGGGTATTGGTGGTCTTGTTTTGTAATTCAATGGACAAATCACTCTTAGAGTATTTATACAATATCAACATCTATTTTTATTCTTTACTTAATTATAAGTTTTTGAAAAATATGAAATAACTGAGTATTTCAATTTCCATATACTATACATTGTTAATTTATTAAAACTGGTGAAGTGCAACTAAATATTCATGATGGCAAGCTGGTGACATAGTGGTTAAGGTGGCTGGATCTCCCATGGCCAACTGCATGGTTCAAATCCCAAATACGGTAGCTTTGAAAAGCACACCCATGTATGTGTTATAAAATCCCAAGAGAATGAAGGAGAAAAGATCACGTTATGACCATTCTCCCATAGGGGGCTTTATCACTTTCCTTCTCCCTTCCCCTGATGAGGGCACACACGCTCTAACAACTTAAAGAAAAAAACAAAAACACTTGTGAAAAATTATATGATTGTGTGTGTGTGTGGTTTTTACCTTAGAGCTCATAAGCTGGCCAGAAAGTGAGAGGGAAAGTGAGAAATCACCCCCTGGGGGGATGGCCACACCCCAATCCCTTTTCTTCCATTCTCCTCCCCAGATCTTGGGCATACACACACACACACACACACACACACACACACACACACCTCGCGTGAGTCACA
>NW_006160047.1:53457-66516 GCF_000334495.1 Tupaia belangeri chinensis
ACACACACACACACACACACACACACACACACACACCTGGCATGAGTTAAAAGCCACTGGTTCCAGGACTCAAACTGTGGCTGGCCATGTGATGTAACTGCTTTGCCATCTGCTGACCCCTTCAAGTTATAAATCTCGATGTCTATAAATTATTCAACCATGTGATTCTTATGTCAGAATAGTATCTAAGCCTGTTATTCCCTTTTATTTAACCACCATTTGAGGAAATAAAATTTTATTTTAAAAATACTCACACAAGATGCAAATCTAATTCTACACTTCAGTACACTATCTGCTACTAATTTCAATTTTCCTTCAAGTATCATTTAGAGGAGTTCTCTGTCTTCTCTAGCTTTGCATAAAAAATCCAGATTCCATACTCTATGATCAAGCCACTCTTTTCTCTCTACCTTACTTATATCACACCACTGTTGTAGTACCATTCCTCTTTTATCTTAACAATATAAACAAGAGTAATGGCAAATGCAAATCAAGTTTTATTGTATTCTTTTAATGGGTAATATAATAAAATGATGAAAATATCCTAAAATTTCTTTTTAAAGTTTATTTTTACATATGCAATATTTATGGAATATCACACATTATGATCAAGGGATTTTCAGGATGGTCAAGAGGGTAAACCATAATTATCTTTCAGAACCAGATTTATTTGAAACAGAATGTGCTGATGATGGCTTACAGAATATGGTTTGAAAAATAACAAGTGGTTTTATTTCCCTAAATCTCCTTCCTGCCACAGAGCAAATTGCAGCATTCACATGGCAAATGGTCAAAGTGAAAGCCAATATATTCCCTAAGGCAACTTTTCTAATGTTAGCGGGTACCCAGTGTGTCGAAGGAGGAAAATACAGGCAACCTCTTTCATGTGCTATGACCTCCTTCTCTTATTCTGGTCTATCCCCATCATAATAATAAGCCCATGACTAAGCTTTTGCACAATATACATTACTGGTTAAAAGCACTGAAATTAGCTAGATCTGGATTTGAATACCAGCTCCACTCCTCTGTCTTAACCCCATACTTCTCTATCCAGGTGCAGTTACATAATTTGCAGAGTCCTAGTAAAAAATAAAAATATACCTTCTTGAAAAAAATTAGGAAATTACTGGTATTAAAATATAAGGTTCTCTCCTGGCCTTTCTTTAGACTTGTCATGATATTTTTAATTTGTTATTTAATATCACTCTAATTTTTAAAATATAAATATTTAAATCACCAGCATTTTTACTGTTTTACAATGCTAGTTTTCAGTAAAACCATGAAAGCACTGAACTCATCTGCAGAATCAATGAAATTGTAAATTTCATATTTCCCAGCAAGTGTATACATACAGATTTTGTTCTTATTAAAGCAATGAAAACACCATGCAAAACTATCTCAACTGCTTTATAACACTTTCTAATACCCACTAATTCTAGATATCAATGTATTGATATCTACCCTCTACCTTCATCTTACGGAGTAAGGGAAAAGGAAAAGGTCACTGTGGGCTGCCCTATCTTTCCCATCACTCCAGTGTCATGTATTCATGTGGCTGGTAAATATGGGCAAGTAACAGGACAAAGGAAACAGGGCTCCTTGACCACTTGTGTTTCTTAAGTATCACTGACTCCTTTCTGTGTTTAACACAAATCCCCATTTGAATGGAAATTGTGGCTTTGCAGAGTTGTCAATGCCCTTATTTACTCAGTCATAGGTGTAGCAGTTATTTTTTACTTTGAGTCTTGCTGAATTCTTATGCATAATGGAGCAGCTAAAATTCTGTTCACATGGGGCATCATCCACACTACAGGGCAAGAAGGAGGCCAAGAATATCCTCAGACATGCATATACACATGTCCTCTACATGCACATGCATCCTCAATTGTTCCAATGGACTCCATGTACAAAACACAAGTTTAGCAAAAAAACTACCAAGCATTTCCACAGAGCAACAGTAGAGCATTAAACCAAGCATGGGTTCTTTGCACACAGGGCTGTGTGTAACTCACTACATAGGCTACGTAACCAAGAAGCCATCCCTTTCTCTGTCATAGCATTTAACAGCCAGTTTTATTTCCTATTCTTCCCCTGTGTGCTACAACTTTTGCTAAGAATTATCATCCTAATGCCTAGCAGTGCCTGACTTAGTAATCACTCATGTTTTTAAAAATTTCCCCAAGCTCATGCACTACCCAGACAGAGACAGACAGAAAGAGAAAGGACTCAATGAAATGGAGCCATACCAACCTCTTCACCTGATTTCTCCATCTTATCAGGATATGGGACACACACCAAAAATTTAATATATACTGGCCCTGTTTATATAGGATTTCTGTTTGGAAGAAGTTGATTTGAGAGTCAGTCACATGCCCCTTTGAATAAAAATAGGTTTGTCTACAAAAGACAGACCTTGGCTTTGACTCTGAGTGGAAAAAGAACCTCAACCATTTTGAATATTAACAATACTGTAAGTTTTCATTGCTTAGTTATAAAGAAAATTTAATTAAAGGATATTCAGGACATTTGCTAATCTGTTCAAAGAACTTTTTAAAACGTATATCAAAGTATATAATATTGTATTTAATAATTAAAAAAACTTCAATTGAAAACCATTCAATTTCTTGATTTTCCAAAATATCTTCTCTAAACCTCTTCTTCTGGATAAGGAATAGTAAAAGAATAGAAGGAAAGGGTAAAACCAATCCCTTAAACTCCAAATGAAAAATGCATAATTATTTCTTTTTAAATAGTCATTCATTATTTTGAAGGGAACAGTACTGTTAATATTTACTTATGTCATTACAAATAAAGTAATTGACCATCCATGACCTATTGCCCTGCTTATGTTTTTAGAGAAAAGCTTTGTCCAGATACTGATAGATTCCTTCCCTGTGACTCATACATTACACAGAGTCTTCTGGCTTCCCAGAATTTCTGTTCTAAATTTCAAATCTCTTGGCAATAGTCCATTTTTGGTAAGAAAAGCTTATGGTTTAAAGAAAAATAAATACTGCAAGAAATTGATCAGTAATGTATTTCTAATTCTTGGCTTCATGTGTGAAGTGAAAAAAAAAAAATCCTAACTTTTGATTTGCAAGGTTGAGCCTTAGTTTCACAGATGTCAGTCTTCTGTACCTATGTCAATATCTGTTATAAGTAGGTTCTATGTACCTTACCAAAATTCATCTGATACACCGGTGTTACTTTTTTTTTTAATCATATTAACAATACTATACATAAGAATACAAAGAATACACATAGCCACTCTCAATCTCACCCTTCTGAGGTAGCCAAAAGTATGAAAGTTTGGTGTCTTTACAAATCTTCTTAGCACAAAGATCAGAACATTCTATATCCAGAAGTCTTCACCTTGCTATTTTTACTTAATATTGTGGACATTCCTTTGTGTCAATATATTTAGTCCAACTTATTCTTTTAATAGTTAATTTTTCTTCTTAGACTTACACTGTAATCTTTTTCACCACTTCTCCATTAACAGACAAGCTGCTCCCAGTTTGGGACACTAGAATCAATAACACATTCAATATCTTTATATATTTACCCTTTCATATTGATGACTGTGTTTTTCTTAACAATCCCTAAAAGTAGGAATGCTGTTGTACAGACATGTTCATACTTAAATTTTAATAGATGCTAACAGATTAGTTTCAAAATTGGTCTTAACAAGCTACATTCCCATTAGGATTATTTAAGAAAGCATTTCTAAGCTATTCTATAAAAGCATCGAAAAATGCACCAATATTGCTTACTTTTGCTTCTCTGATGAGGTGTTTATTACCTTCTATAATAAGGTAAATTTTATTATCTTTTGTGTCCTTAATATCTTATAAAACTTCTGTTATTTTTTCTCCCACAGGAACCCTGCTTATCCAATTCTAATTTGAATCCTTGTCTGTTTCCAATCTATACCTAATATTTTACTGGCCCTTGCATTTAGAAAGGTGGCCAGGGCCAGCCACATAGCCATATACACTCTAAACACTCTGCATAGAGAGGTAGATCCCACATGGCCAACTGTGGTTGAGCCCAAGACCTGTTAGCTTAGAAAACATGCTGGGCACACATGCATGTGTGCCCCAAATCCTGAAGGATGGAGAAACAAAGAATATTATATTGTGACCACACCCCATCAAGGGGTTGCCTTCTCTCTATCAAACACACACACCCTCTGGCAATGTTTTAAAAAATGAAAAAAATAAAAATAAAAATAAAAGAGTGGTCAAAAATCCACTTGTAGCAAAACCACTTGGTTGTTTAAAAGTTCTAGATTTGTGTCCCTTGTACTTAAGTTACATAACAAATCATAATTCACTCAGGAGACATACAGGAAACTGAATTCCAGAGAAATTCTACATGTCATCTTTATGTATACTCAACGCTGAGTGGTAAAATGCTAACGTGTGCTAAGCCATATTAAATACCTTGCTGTTCTCTACATTTATTAGTTGTCAGGCAAGTCACTATGTATTTTTCTGTTTTTCTATGCAAAAAATGCATCATGACTTTCCTGACAACCCAATACTATTCCTCACCTCGCTGCCCCGGAAACTGAAATTCTGGCCAGTTCCATGGCACTAGAGTAATGTTATGCCCAAGAGAATCATACGGGATCACCTATGGTGGCATCAGTTCAAATCCCTAGCCCAGGTGGTCTGGAAAACCTTAGGTATGTATGTTGAGTGTCCAAGATGCAACAGGATGGAGGACTGGAGGAAGGCGGTGGCCATAGGACTCTGTGGAAGGTGCTTTGTGCTCTCTCACACATGAGTGAGCACATGTTCTATGACTAGCAAAAAAAAAAAAAAAAAAAAGACTAAATAATTTTTTAAAAATGAAAATTTACTGCCAGCAATATACTTCCTGCTCATCATATGGCTTCTTTCATGCCCAATTTCACCAGCTCATCACCACCTTTTCTGATTTTACATTCTGTATATAGATACATAGACATGTGTTAGACCAAAGCTAATTAAACTTAAATTCTTTCTTTTGTAAAACAATATCTTGGGTTATGTTAGGAAAACTATTGTATTTTATCTTTTCCCTAATGTTTCACTTCCACATTTAGCCAATTATTAGTACTTTTACAATATCTATTGGATATGGAGACTGGACATTTTTCCAAGTTTTACACTATACATTTTATGCAATATTTTTAAACTTCCAAATAGGAATTTTATTTCTATGTTACATATAGGAACACTGTAACTAAACATGTGGAACACTACTAGAGTTTGAATAGAAAATAACAGAACTAGGATTCAAATCCAGTACTGCCTGACTCTAAACTCTATGCTCTTTTCACATTATTTCACTGCACTTGATAAATATTTGGCAAAGAATTATACTCTGGCTAATTTTCAAAGATTTGGCAATTAAACAATCATTCATTTTTGTAAATTTAAAGGATCTACTTTAAAAATCATAGAAGAGCTTTCTCTTTCCTCAGCACAGATTTAGCAATGTTTCCCACAGAGATTAGCAAAAGAAAAATATAGTTGCTTTATATCTGAAAGAGCTATAATCCCATTCTAGCTTTCAAAGGTTCTAGGAGTTCACTTGAAAATTGCCTCATCCTTGTAATCAAGGAGAAAGATTAGATGATTACCAGGTTTATTCAATGAAGAAAAAAACCCTTTAATCTTTTTAATAAAAAAATAATTAGAAGTATTGTATAATTGCCACTTTAAGCATCTAGTTGGTGTCAGACTTTACACATGTAACTTTCCTTATTCTCACAGTGCTCCCTGGAAATTAAATACCTGGTCCATTTTTAAAACTATGGAATGGACTCTCAAAAGATCAAGAAGCCCCAAGTAAAACAGCTGAAGATAGTTAGATCCCAGTTTTGAACTCAGTTCTTTCTGACCTTATTGGTATTTTTCACTAAAAATCAAATGTTTTTTTACTCTGCTGTATCACCTGTGAGCAATCACCTACACCACCTGGGCTCAACTTAAGGTCAAGTACATTTTTATACATTAATATCATAATCAAATAAAACAGACAACTAAAATCATTTTATATGTATTAGCAATATTTAAAAGTAATTATTTGGCTGCGTGGTTATTAGATAAATGTTGAATGGGCTTTGTAAATGGCTATAATCACACCTATTTAACTTAGTCAATGGCAGTATCCCTCTCCTTATCTGAAAATAAAATAGGAGCAATTTTTCCAGATTTCAAGGATGGAAGACACAGGTGCCTCCACTTCTTCAATATGCAGTTTTGTCTGGTTTTTATAAAATATTGCTTATTTTTCCCCAAAAGATACACACACACACACACATATATATAAGGTAAATTGAGTCCTCAACTCCATTTAACTGGTGTTCTCTAAGCCTCACATCAAACTCCTACCCCAAGATGTAAATTAATTTAGATAGACCTTTTCTCTTTGATTTACCACTAAGCAAGCAAAGGCCATAGAATACTGGGAGATTGTGTTTCCAGTTCTAATCAGTGTTGAACTACTAAAATTCTGGCACTTTGGATTAGATAAATATAGATTTGGGAGAAGACAGATACAGTTGAGTTGGTCTCTGAAAAAAAAGTTATAGAAACAGGGGCAGCAGTCCTCCTACTGTAAGTCTCATTCTACAAGAGACCAATTTTGACCTTATACATCTGGACTTGCTTCCAAAATTTAATTGCCCAGGTGCTGCCATCTGGCTACATAAATGAGGCACTCTAGCCTCTGGCTCCCACTTTGCTTCCTCTAAAATGTACATATTTCCAATACTTAATTATTTCAAACTTTTTGAAAAAGCAAAGTATCTTCTGCAGTTATTATAAATTATACTAACCAATGAAGTTTAGGGAATTCTGGAAAAAGAAATACTCTAAAAAGTAATCTATATTTTTCAAAACAAAAAGAGATTAGGTAGGGCAAAATCTGCACAATGGTGTTGCTCTTTCTGAGAAGTTAGAACACAGTACGAAAAGCAGAAATCATCACCATTATTTAAAAATGATGACAAGACACAAACTGGGATATTTGTAAAAATAAACTAGACAATAATCTAAAATATTTATTAAAAGCCCCTACAAGCCAATAAGAAACACTAAAACTAGAAATGGGAAGAAAATAGAGAAGTCATTTTAGAGAGAAAGAAACTCAAATGGCAAATAAATTATGGGAAGATGCTCAAGCTCATTAGTAATCAGAAGAATCCAAACTAAGAACATAATGAGATGCCACTTTACACCCACTAGATTGGCAAAGTGTCTGAAATACCAAGCGTAGGAGATATGATGTGCATCAATACAGAGTCTCATATATTCTGAGTGGTAGTATAAACTGGAATAATCCTGTTGAAAGCAGTTTGGCAGCATCTCTTAGAGTTGTACATCCGAATACCTAATGGGTCAGAAATACCACTTTTAGAAGGGTGCTTTGTACACAAGCTACTCCTAGGGTATATGTTTCTTAAGGCAAGAAAGATGATTCATTACAGAATCAAATGCAAAAATGTCCTCAACTGTCTAATGATAGGGAAAATGGTTTAATAAATATGGCATATTCAAGGAATAGTAAAGCCATAAAAATAAATGACCTCTAGCCATATGGCAAAACATAGATGGCTCCATGAAACATACTGAGTTTTCTTATTTGTGAACTCTTTAGAAATGCTATGTTGGAGGCCAGTGGGTAGCATAGTGGTTGGGATGCTCAACTCTCATATGACCGATCACAGCTGGAGTCCTGGACCTAGTATCTTGAAACTAACACCAGGCATGAATGCGTGTGTGCCCAAGATCCCAAGAGCAGAATGGAGGAGAAGGGGTTGCAGACTGGCCATCCCCGCTGGGGAGCTGATATTTTGCTTTCTGTCTCTAAAATAAAATAAAATTTAAAAACTATGTTATAGGTCATTTTTCTAGTGTGTGCTTAGAAACAGAAGCTATGTTTTGGGCTGAGTGAATTACCTTAAAGGGAGTTGGTGATTCAACATATCCCACCATTTTTGAATGACTTCTTTCCAAGGATTCTAGATATTTTTCAACTATATGTGTTCAAGTATTTGTATATGTATACACTTAAAAATTTTAAAAGGCAAGGCACTAAATCTAAGATAATAAGCAGAGGGAGGGATATAGGAAAAAGGAACATCACAGAGGTACCTATAATTATCTTGTCAATACCTTAGTTATTAAGTGCTGGGGTTCATGGGGATTTATGACATTTATTACTCACACTTTATTATTTATCAAATAACCTTTCAAAATAGAGAGTAAAGGAAGCAATAAAGATGGAGGAAAAAGAAATGGAAGAGGAGGCAGAAGACAAGTAGGAAAAAGAGAAAGGAGAGGCAAGAAGAAAAACAGGAGCTATGGAGTCAAACCTTAGTTCAGATTCTGATTCAATCAATCAATGAATATCTGAAGTTAGACAAGTTCTTCAGTATCTCTGAGCCTCAGTATTTTCAAATATAAAATGAGAATTTCACTTCTGAGGTTGAAATAGTAGTACATTAGGTGAATTCATATAACTACATATTCCTAGTCTTTATTTCTGCTACACACTGTCATACCTTGCTCACTTTAAGGAAATACACAACTGGGGTTGTGTGGACAAGGGTGGGGAGATGGAAGCAATCACTTCCTGTCCATCATTTCTTTCTAGTACAATACTCCTAGGACTGCAAAGCTGTAGACGTCTACCTAAATAGCCTTCCAGATTCCAGCCCCTTCTGGTATCCAGTGATCCTAGATTCTGAACAGAAACACTGCCACCATTTTTTTTTTTCATGGCTTTACTCAAAGCTAAGTTCTTTGAAAAATTTAACAGGTTATGTTTAAGTTCTAATTAGGAAATATCACAATTTGGTACAAACATGGTGTCATTTTCCCTTAGCAGGGGTGTTAAAATGTTAGAGAAGTTTGTGAACTAAATGGATCTCTTAGGTGGTGAAATGTGAGCTGACAGTATTTGTGAGCACAGTTGCACCCAGCCCCCAACCACCTTACCCCCTGCTCACCCTCACATATTCTCCCACTGGGGAGAAAAACAATGAGTCAGTGTGGCAGCTGCTGAAGACCTACACCTCACTCTGAGGAGTCAAGCTTTAACGGCTCAATAAACACAAACATTCATAAATCCAGAAATCTCAATCATCAATGCTGGGGGACTCATGCTTAAGCATATTTCCTTAGTGCTCAGTTGAGTTCAGGTCAGTGGTTTTACCCTGGGGGAGATTTTTGCGCCCCCCCCCCAGGAACATTAAGCAATTCTGGAGATGCCTGCAGTCTCATAATTGGGACATAGGGAGGCAATCATTACTGTCTCTAGTGGCGGGGATGGTAATGCTTATGGGTAACATATTACAATGGAGAGGATAGATCCCCAAACAAAGAATTGGATAGTCTGAAAATATTGAAAGTCCTGATGAAAAAAATCTTGGCTTACTCTACAGTAGCCACAGTGAACCGGCTTCCATCTGACCAGGGAGTCCCAAGCTAGTTGTGTACTGTAAAGGAACTTTATATCATGATGCTCACAATATCTCAATGCATTTAAGCTGAATATTCATGGATCAGCTTAAGGCAGTATATAGTGCCCATGAAATGATATGCAAATTTTGTTCACATGTCCAGTTTTAAAACATGAGGCTAAAGAACTTTCTGTATGCCTCAAGTCAAATTTTCAATATTTCACCCATAAGCCTATTAAAGTATATAAAATTTTCAACAAATCAATAAAGTCCTTTACAAATGTGAAATTCTGTTTTGATAAAGATTTCAGATGATGTTTCAGTCAAAAACATTCGTCTCAGTTTCCAAATCTATAAAAGAAAATCAATATTCAAATTTAATTACTGTTATTTAAACCGCCTGGCTATGGCTGGTGATTTAGTAAATAGGACTTTTTTTTTGTTAAAAATAATGTGACTATCTGTTGAACAAACACAAGAGATGGGTGTGAATGTCAGATGAGGTGTATGTGGAGGAGTGGGGCCTAACGAAGGACATTTGGAGAAGGGATACGGAGGTAGAGCATTGACGGGATGGGGAGGTGTGGTGTTATCTGTTAAAGATATTTTGATCAACGGGTCTGGGGAGAAATGTGCACATATCGAAATGGTCTCATTGTAAGTCAAACAATATGATCGAAAGTATATACAAAATAATAATAATGTGGCTTTGGAACCAGCAGATGGCATAATGGGTAAATCATTGGACTCCCATGGAGTTGACCATGGTTTGAGTTCTGGACCCTGGTGGTTTAAAACTCACGCCAGGCATGTGTGCATGTATGCCCAAAATCCCAAGAGGAGAATAGAGAAGGGGCCGTGGTGTGGCCTTCCCCCCAACAGGAGTTATTTCTCACTTTCTGTCTCTCTGTCTTGCTCTGTCTCTCCAATGAGGGCATACACCCTAAAGTAAAAATCTCTCAAAAAAAATAAATAATGTGGCTTTAAGATTTTGCCTGTAGAACATTGTAAATGGCATAAGACATAGCTATCCAGTAATATTTTAGGGCTTATTTATCCATCAAATCAGTTGTTAGAAGAAAGAGGAAAAACGGGATTTAGAGAGATTTATAAAGTGCTTCAATATCTATCTCATCTTCTCAAAGTAATATAAAGTATACAGGGTGGGCATTCAGATGAGAGAGGGAGGCTTGAACAATAATTTACTAAATAATAAGACTTAAATCCAGATTCAGATTCTAGAGTTCCACTATGCCCTCTAGAAAAAGTGCATCCTTAAATACTCAGACAAATAGAGATATTTCACAGAAGAGAACGATAACCCAAAGGAGACAGCTTTCTTAGGAGGCAATTACTGGAGCTGGATATTTAGACAGAAAGCTCTTCAGAATGAAATTTCATAAAGAACAGAAATTTGTTGAAAATGGAGAGATTTAAAGGTCCACATCAACCAGTTCCAGCTGCTTTAAAGTCCCTTCTAGCTGTCCAACCTTGAAAGCCAACTCAGCAAACTTAGTACTCTCTTCTAGCCCTTGGACTCTTCCTAATTGTTACTGCCATCTCCTTGCATTTTCCCTTCTTTCTGGTCACTCAGGGGCACCAAGTAGGAGAGTGATCTGGGTCATCGTGAGAACATGTGGGGAAAAGAAAGAACTCATAGGAACAAGACCTGATCTCTCTTAATCCCACATGTCTAGATTGACCAAACAACTTTTGTTATATACAGAAGGTTTACTGAACTGGCCAAGAAAGTCTTTTCTTAAAAATGCATTATAATCTAAAAAAAAGAAGGAAAAGTTTACTGGAGTTTTCATTAACTTACATATCTGATCTTTTTTTTCCCATCCAACAAATATTCAGTGCTTCTAATATAAGCAAGGAATTCTTCTGACCACTAATATACATGGAACAAAACAGACATTATCCCAACCCACTCAGTGTGCCCTAGTTGGGGAGATGGACATTAAATAGCTAACCCCTGCTTAATTATTACACACTTAATAGCCAATTCCAAATGTGGAAAAAGCACAAGTGTCTATGAGAATACCTCAAAGAAGACAGTCAATTCTAGGGAATCTATTTTAGAAAGTTTTCCCAAGGAATTTAGCAAAAGTAGAAGTAAAAAAGCATTCCTGGCATAAAGGACTATATCGCTAAAGACAAAGTTAGAAGGAAAGAGGGATAAAGTAAGATAACTAGTTACCCAGTGGTAATATATGGAAACGTTTATGCTTCCCCAGATGGTTTCAAGACTTCAAAGAGTTTCTTCACTTTCCCTCTGATAGAGTGCAAAATAAAAAATGAGCCCTTCAACCCTCCATTATCAATAATTTTTGATTATATGAACCAATGTCAAGGTTAAAAGGAAAACCACAAGTTTTAAAAAAAAAAGTTCAAGGAGGAAATAAAAACCTTCACTGGTGAATTGAACATATGAGCTTACTTAAAACTGTGTTTCTCTTTCTACTAATGGGTCATTTTCACCTGCTCCTGCAGGCCCACCTGGCCTTGGCTGGGCTGCTACAGCTCCAGAACAGTTGAATGAGCTATCACTGCAGCAAGATCACCAGGATGCAGAGGTGACCAAAGGGTCAAAGGAACAGAAGCTGGGCCATTACAGAAACTGGTAATCCTCAAACAGGAAAATCCACTCCTAGATCATTTGAAGCCAAGTGGAGACCTGCTAGGCTCAGGGAATCACCAGCTGGGTTTCTATTTGAAATGGGTAATCATCAGACACACTCAAAGCCAAACCCCACATGGAAACTTGGGTTAGCCATATGTTTAGGACACCTTTAGTGTTTACTAATGCCCCAGGACTGTGAAGCAGAGATCCACAAGAGAAAATGAAAATGCTCTGAACAGAGGATGCAAGGAGATTTGGAAGAGATCCCCTTTTGTTTGCATAGGCGTGATCAAAGCTGGAAGCTTGTCAGTAGGGAGCTACTATGCTGAACACAGAAAACTAAGCCCTTTAAAGTAAGCCCACTCTAGTTTCTCAGCATATCTTTAGGAATCAGTCCATTTTCAAGAAATTGTGTGGCATTGTTTTATATTTTACTTTTCTTAGCCTGTCTCATTTTTTAGAGAAAAAATATTAAAAACACACGAAAAGACCTTTACATGTAATCATGACAAAAACTGACACAATCACTTTGTTGTTTGAGAGGACTGATTACAAGCACTTCTGAGAAGAGATATTCTTTTCCTCTCCCTAAAAAGATGTTGAGGGAAAGGACTAAATATGTTTTCCTGGACACAAGAAAAGTCTGATGAAAGCCATTTTTCATTTTATTTCCATGCTGTGAATGCATATTCAGGCTATTCAAACTACCACAGCAGCCTGGTTCTCAAGTTAAACCACCGACCACCAGTCCATAGGGGTGAAAAAAACTATTTTTATGCACTGTGACATTTTTAACTTGTAAAACATTGCAAATGTAGGTGGTAGTTCTCACAGTCTGGTGTATTTTTGGAGTTTCATAATCCTTCTAGTCAGAGTTCAGGGGCTGCTTTTTTTCAGCATTTTGGCATGTCGTGGCCTTTTCTCCATAATTGTACATGTTTAAAAAATAAATCTTTTTTTCACTGCTCTTCCA
>NW_006160047.1:66842-129247 GCF_000334495.1 Tupaia belangeri chinensis
CTGAAAGGCACAGGAATGGGAAATAGAACACACACATATTCACACTTAGTCCTGCACCATTCTGTTTCTTTTTCTGCCTCTTTTTCTTCTTTCCTTCTCCCCCTCTTTTCATTGTTTTCTTCCATTACCTCTTACTTTCCTTCTTATGCTATTCTCCCTTAGATGAATTTACAAGAATTTGATTTTCAAAACTCAAATGATATTTCAAATAAGATTTTTTGTGCTTTCCTCTTATTTATGATAGTCAATAGCAACTTTATCCTTCATTTTTATTTTATTGTGAATTCATGTTTTTAAAACAAGAGGTGAGTTACACATTGGAAAGTTACCATTGCCTAAATGACACTAGTTTGTTGAAATCAGTATTTTTTAAAGAACCTAGTACTAATTATTTTCTCTTAACCGAACTGAATGAACTGACTAAATTCACTACTTGATGAAAGAACCACCAAAGGTATAATCATAAAATTCTCCTTCTACTGATTGTCAAGTCCATGTAGTCCAAATGGGTCTAATGTGACCATTGAGAAATGAGCACCCAACATGTAGTTTGAAGGATATCAGTGACCTACCAATGTAACTTCTATTTATGGGTGCAGTTGTTAGAAAGTTCTTTCTGATATTAAAAAGTCTTACCTTCTATTGTTGACCTCTTGGTCCCAGTCCTACCTTCTACGGCAATACAGGGTAACACGAAGCCAACACAGGCTCTTTTCTTTCCCCAGATAAATGTCCCCAGTTTTCTCCCTCTGATCTGGGGTATTTTACACTTCAATACTTCTTCATCTGTCTCGACTTTAGGATCGCCTACTATTGCGGTAGCCCCCTGTCCAATGCATACTCATTTATCAGTGTTAAACTTCTGCTATGTAACCCATCTTTATAGATTGTTCTAGGCATATCTTTGATTTAACATATATTTATTTTATTAAGTATGTGTTAGTAATTATCTAACTAAATAAATGTTATCAATTACGATAAGGTATATATGTGTTTTCTAGATATTTGAAAATAAAATGTCAATTGTCCGTCCCCTAGACCCTTACTTCAGGCTTCACCAAATAATCTCTGTGCACCAAAAGCAATGTTGCAATTTCCAAAGATTGAAAAATATGTACGTTAAACATAAATGCAAGTTTCCTTTCCTTAATCCTAAGTAGACAAGCTTTCTTTTGGCCTTGTTGATGTCAGTTTTCTTCTCACTTCCCTCCATTATTCAGCCTTCTTAGCCACTGCCTCTTCTTTTATTGACCTCTGATTTTTTATATCACTCCCTCCTCCCAAATCCCTTCCCCTTTTTAGGTCAAAGTTATTTAGTTCTGTCTTGCTTCAATCTCCAATACCCTACACTCCCACCCACTACTGTTTTTAAGAATGTCAGAGACCATTATGATAAAAATGACAACTTTGTGTGTGAATTCTCAGCAAACAAAAGGCCCTATAGTTTGCACAACTCACCAGTCTTAAAAAGCAAATAACATTTTTGTCACATGTTCAGATTTGAATAAGAGATTTCTTACATGCTTTGGAGCTGGATCTTTTTCTTTTTTGACAGTTATGTTAGCAATTGCTAGTGCACACCAGAGTTAACTAGAACCATATTTCTGACTATTTCCAAAGAATGGATTTTTAACTCCTCTCATAAATGGGCTTTCCAGGAAGTTGCCAGTCTGTTGTATCTTGGTGTCAGCAATAACAGCATAAAACAATTGAGGTGACACAATCCAATTGATGAACAATGGGATTTTTTACTTTCCAACTGGCTAGGATATTCTAACAACTAAATAGCTGTTAGCTGTTAATTTTATCCCTTTGTAGTTCACTTAAGTTATTACATTAGTTTTGAACACCATTATGCACTCTAAGACTTATTTTTTTAAGGTTATTTCTTCCATAAGCAAGAGACAGAGATATAGCACTCCCAACATGGGAGTGCTACGATTCACTTAATGCTATGATTCACTCCTGGATTCAGAGGGCCCCAAATCACAGGCATATGTGTTGCTGTCAAACTCAGGTCTCCTGATGAGAACCCCGAACCTTCCCAGTGAATCAGATTCACAGGTCACCACATTTTACCACTACACCACTAACAGACCCCTATGAAATGTTTTTTAAACTTAAATACCTGTATTTGTATCTATGCTTACCCTGCTCTCTTAAATTTGGGGATTAAAAATCTTATCTTCAATCTTAGTTCAAAAACATTAAATGCAGTTGTTTCTTTCCCAGTCATCACTTTAACAAGCAGATTTCAATGTGCCTCTTCAAAAGACTGGTTTCCTTTTAATGACATCAGGACAGGATACATCATCTGCCATGAAAATTAAGACCCTTGTTTGGTCACCTAACAGAAAATCCAACTACTTAAAAATACTGAAAATAGTAATTGTAGATATTACTAGGTACAAACACTCATTTTTTTGAATTGTAAAACCTATTATGTGTTAAGACATTCTCAGAGATTAATACATTTTATTAAAAATCTGTATCAAATAAAAGCACTATTCCACAGTTTGAAATCCCCAAGAAGAAAATGATAAATGAAGCAACTCTTATATGCCAAGTATAGTTCTTACTCTTATACAAAGACTTACTGAACAAGTAGAATATGAACATGACAACCTTTAAAATGATACCGGTAACTCAGCGACAAAATTTTCACATATACATCATGACACTAAGGAAGACTGGGACAAAGTAGAAATGGTTTCTTTGAACTCCATCTTACAGTTCACTATCCATCCCTGCCAAAAAGCAGAAAGTTTTTCAAAAAGATTTCTCAATGTTGTCGAATAGGAGATGGGATTATTTGAAGATGAAGTCAGAAGAAACTATTTGAGTTAGCTCATAAATATCTCCTTGCATTCACTAGGCAAGCATACTCAGAAACAGTTTTTCAGTGGCATAAAAAACTCTGCACAAAAATACACTTGGGACTCAATCATAACTTCACTAATATGCTTTGTGTATTGAAAGAGCTCTTTTAAAATAAGGTTATTTTTTTTGCATTTTAATGGTAATTAAAATTGATCTGTTACATTAGGTGTTTAGTTTGGGTTTTTTTTTTTTTTTTCTTTTTTTGGTTATTTCTACTAAAGGGCATGTGCACTTGTGGTGGTGAGAAATCTCCCATTCCCAGAATCCTGCCACACCATGATCCCTTCTACTCTAGTTTCTTAGAATTTGGGGCAAGCGCGCCCATCTATACACATGCCCAGGGTGATTTTCAATGTGCCAGGTCTGGGACTCAAACAGTGCAGTCATCCATGTGGGAACCACTGTCTTAACCTCTATATCACTTGCTGGCCCTAGTTCTGGGGTTTATTTCTCCCATGAGTCAGAGAAATAGAGACAGAAGCAGATAAACCCCCTCCCCCCAGAGGCTTGTCACCAAATTTCATCCCCCACCTGCCTGGGTAATATGCACATGCATGCCCACCATGCTCAGGGAAATCTCTGGACATGAACCAAATCCTCTCACATGTGTCACTCTCAGAATCATTTTTTATCACTATGCAACCATCTAGCCACTTAGTTTATATTTAGTAATACTTTAGTTTTATTAATTTCCTCTACTAAAATGGTTTTAAAGGATAATATATTTAATATTTATTGTTTTACTTTATACTTTAAAGCTCGCTTTTTGTATTAAAATGTATTCATTGTTCTTCAATATTTTAAAATAAACATTAAACACCATTTTTTTGGAACTATAATATAAATACCACATTTCTAGTAGCATTGTTTGCTTAACTCTTGTAATCATTAAAACATGAATTATTTTTGTTTTTACTGCCATCTGCTTATTTCTTGAAATACATTATCTTTCAAAACACACATATCATTAAATTAGACATAAATGTAGCAAAAAAAACTGTTAAATCTTGGAAACAATCATACTGTGATTTTGCAAGTTAGTCATTTTGGCACAAAAGTTGAATGAAGATTCATTGGTACACAGTGGTAATTATATTACTTAATTCTAAAAACTGCCTGTAATAACCAACGGAAAATGATGCTCAATATCACTGGAGACCAAAAAAGTGAAATGCCATTTTTTATGTATTAGATTGGCAAATATTCGATTTCTGGCTAATATCTACTATTGGCCACCATAGATGTGAATGTCACCATTCACCATTTTTTTTATGCTATTTTGCATTATCCATTACAACTTCGGTGTGTATACTAATGGATCCACTAAGATTATTTCTGGGAGTATCAAAAATACTGATGTTTTCTGAGACACAAGTATAAGTCAGTTTCCCATGTTACAGCATGCTATGGAATAGTCTTTGGTCATACAAAGGAACAAGAGGGATATACACGGGCATTCTGCAAAGTAATTTGGACAGTACAACCCAACACAGTCTTAAGGGTAATCCTACCTTGTAGCATTCTGTTAAATTCTCTAGATGTAAGAAGGAACTGTGTTTTGTTTTAGTGCAAAAAAACTTTTGAAAATCACATGGTTTTCATAATGCATTTTTTAATACAAATGATCATATTTTAGAGTAGAACAGCTAAGAGAAATACAGCAACTTCAGTTGGATTATCTTGCAAGTACTTCTTAGAGCTTAGAAGTCTACAGATGGGTTATAGCTATAGTTGGTCCTTTAATGATCAAGGAAGGAGCTGTACCTATTTTGCTTATTCTATATCTTGCCTCATTTGCCTTTCCCCAAGGTACAAAGCATATTAGATCCCAAATGTTTATTCCTTTTTTCTTTTCTTTCTTCAAGCCAGAGGGCACATGTGCCTGTAGAGGTAAGAGCAGTGCAAAAGAGAAAGCAACCTCTATGAAAGATGGTCACACTTCCATCTCTTCTCCTCCACTTGTTCCTCCTTTCCCAATTCTGGGCATACATGTTCTTCATGCTGCTGGGTCTTGGGACTCAGACCATGCAGTTGGCCATATCAAATCCAGCTGCTTTACACACTAGGCCATCAGGAAGCCCCCATTCTTTAGTGAAGAAGCTTAAATGATTTTGTAAAAGCTAACTATGTTTAGGAAAAAGGCAGAAATTAGGCTTTTTTGAAATACTGCCTTTTTTGTTCCACCTACAAACCAAGTCATTATCCATGCCTTCTGCAAGTTTCCCAAGTAGATCATTGCCAGGTCTTTGGAGACTTCCTTTATTTCTAAATTCTTCCTTGTTTAGTTTTACAATCCACAGGCTATAACCCATTCTCTAAAACCTATCATTTTTCATGATAAAACAATGACCAACAGAAATGATCTAGCCTACAGAGATGTTATTTGGCTGGTTTGGTATTACCTTCTTTAGTGCTGTAAACAAACACAAAATACATAGATTGATATACAGGTGGATTAATCTTCACCAAAATATGAACTTAGATGAAACAGTAAGTTAAAAACATTTACAAATTATGAGATTCCTCATTAAATCTGACTTTTCAGTTTCTCTCATACAGCTAGAAGATAAAGGTCACACTGGGCCACAAACTTAAGTGGTGGTAATTACCTGGATTGCTTCTGCAGACAAAGTCTGTGTTCTCCAATTTGTCATGATGCCCAAATATCTCTACTTTTAGGACATTGTGACTACATATTCATTGTTATTTATCATCTATTGTTTTACATACTGTAGAGTTAGGGATTTTTATGGAGTTATTGGTACCTATAAAAAGTGTGGGAGTATAAAAACGTATGGTCCCCATGATTCAAGAGAAAAATCTGAAAGGAAAAAGTTCAAACCACCTGTATGGCTTCATTTGCATTACATACCAGCTACCTTCTCCAACTTTATTCATGAGGATTTGAGTTCATAACCTTGTTTCCCTTTTCTTTTCTTCAGGCCTATCCAGAAAATAATAATCAAATTATAGCATTCATTATTTCTTTCTAGTGCCCTTCAAATTTATAGCCTAAGGGAGGTTTTCCTGTTCTAAACCTATTCTTTAATTTCTAATTTGAGGGCTATTCTTCTAGGAAAAGATGAAAGTAAAATATAAAATCTACCTTTTGACTGTTATCATTTCTGCCCTAATAAGCAAAGTTCTTTTCTTGTGGTTCTTCATGTAGTTTTCAAAGATCCTCTTTTTATTGGGTTGCCTATGAACATCTTAATCAGAAACATTCTGATCACATTATAATGCATCTTGTAAACATCTTCACTATCATATCACATACCAACTCTAAATCTTATCTATCTCAAAATGAAAGTTTCTTTTAAAATTTTTTTTTGCCTTTTAAACATTTTTTTCATTTCATTTTCTTCCATACATTCAATCACATTATTATTTGTCTTACAAAATGGTTATTTCAACAGGTGAACATTTCTCCCTAGTACTGTTGATAAAACTACAAAATATCTTCAACAGATAATACCACACCTCTTAAAATAAGTAAATTCATCTTAGCTAAAAAAAAATTAACAAAAACAAAAAACAAAACAAACAAACAAAAAAAAACCCACATTGTACATACCATAAATGAAAGAGAAAATAACTTTTTGGTACACTGATAATTCTCCAAGTTTCAGATAAAAAGAATTTACATTCATTTCTATAAAAGTTCTTTTTAAATTATTTAATGGCCACTGAAATAATGGTCACGTAGTCTGGGAGACTTGTCTTGTGGCTGATGTATTCCCTGACAATGTCGAGAGTTCTGGACTGCTTTGGGGAAATAAATACTTTCAAAACAGCTTCTCTTTAATATCTGCTTCTAGGGACAGAGGGACATTGGTGATGCTGAGATGAGGAGATTTTTATTTCCATAATTTAGTTTGAGTGTCTCAAAGCACAGTTTGATTTGTCTTCTTACATTCCGACCCACAGGTGTTTCCCATTAAGACAAGCAAGCTGACTTTAACGGAATCCAGCAGAGCGGTGGGCACAGAGTGCCTTCTGTGAACTGCCAATAATTATTTGTCCTGGCTTTGTTTCTGGAGATTCTACTTAAATTGGTTCAAAAGCTGATAATCTGTTTCATCCCCAAAGATTAACCCCTTAAAAAAAAATGAGTGTGCTTCCATGTAATTGGACTGAATAAAAGAGCTCTCTTAATATTGTTAAATTAGAGAATGATTTTTAAAGTGTGATAAAAGGAGGCTTTGGAAGAGCACTCAATATGTAGCACTGCTAATAAAATAGCTTCATCAATTCTCGGTCTTTGCAACAGACAATGGTATGAGTAATAAATCTAAACTGGCTACTTCCTAAATGCTTATATTATAAAACATGCTGACTACTGTGTCTGCTCTGGAACACGATTTTAAACTTAAGATATCATTTTCAAACGTGTTCTAATTTGCAGCCCTGTGAACTAAGATGCACTTTTTAAAAAACCTTTTCTCAGTAAGCTAGTGGTTCTAACATGGTAATCCTCAAAGAATGAATAGATGTGTACTTTTCAACACCCTATCACAGGTATGGTCTGCCCCTTGCCAGATGAATTACATGCAAAGTATTTTATTGTGGCCCATTTCCCTTCCCTTCCATTTTAATGATATATTGCTTGGCTTACTTTTTTTTTTTTTTTTTTTTAAAAAAGAGATTTTTGCTATAGGGTACATGCACTCTCCGGAAAGACAGAGACAGACAGAAAGTGAGAAATCACCCCTGGCAAGGGGATAGCCACAGTTCATCCCTTTTCCTCCATTTTCCTCTCGGGATTTTGGGCATGTATGCACACTCGCCTGGCATGAACTTTAAGCCACGGGTCCAGGACTCGAACCATGATCAACTATGTCGGAGTCCAACAACATTACCATCATGCAATCTGCAGGTCCCTGGCTTGGCTTACTTCTACAATGGGCTTGAGTGAATCCACCTTCTTTAAATATAACAGATCTTGAAAGGAAATCTGTGCAAATAGAACAGGTCTTGAAAGGAAACCACCTGGCTGGTTTCGCTTGTTAGAGTAGTGCTATGACTTGAATCTTCGACTCCTCAAAAACTCATGCTGCAATTTAATTGGCATTGTAATAGTTTAAAAGGTGGGACCTTTAAAAGGGTATCAGGCTATGAGGGCTTAACCCTCATAGATGGGACTGTTGCATTTATAAAAGAGCAAGTTCAACCACTTGTTCTCTCTTCTACCCTCTAGCCTTTGGCCATGTGATGATACAGAAAGAAGGCCCTTGCCAGATGCCAGAACACTGATGTTTGACTTCTTCAGCCTCCAGAACTGAGAGCCAATAAATTCTGTTTATTATCAATTATTCAGTTTTAGATATTCTTCTATAGCTGTATAAAATAACTAAGACAAGTAGCCAATGCAAAACAGTCATGCTGAAGCTTAGCTCTTATTCTCACAAATCCTCAATTCTCAAACTATAAGTAGATAATTTTAATTAAAAATTGATTTCATTACATTACTTTAATCTTATTTTTTATTTTTGCTAATACTTTTGAACTAATATACAAATATGAGCAATATGAATTAATTACAATGATATTTAAGGGTGCTAGTTTGAAAACATGTGGGGCTGTGTGTATGTTTAATTACCAGACATTATGTGTGTTCATCAGACAAAAAAGAAGCAAGCACTCCTAATTAAGTGTGGTCATACCACAACATCCTCTACATTTCTCTGTTCCTGTACATGCAGGTATGTGCACTCAGCATGTTCATCATGCTAAAGGACCAAGATATGAATAGAAGTCAGGCACATAGTTTCAAGCTCCCTAACCACTAGGCTATAAAACCAGACCTGAAAGTATGTATTTTAATATAAGAAAATTAATGTATTTTTTGGAAAAAGATAAGAATTTAGACTCCAAGTTACAACAAATATATGCTATCTTCAGTTCAGTTGCTATCATTTATGTTGTAATAATCCACAAATGCCTAATGGGCCACATGACACCAGGATATATTTGAAGATATACAGAATGGAAGAAAATGATTTTAAATTAATTTTTCAAATCTATGACAGCTTCCAGGTTTAGAATGATCAAAGATTACCTCACAACTACTGCAGAGCAACATTGAATAATCATATAGAGAAGAGAAGTAATTTAAAAACAAAATAGAAGGACTGTTTTGAAAAGTTGAGGATTCTTGAAGCTCTATTCCTTTGGAATAATGTGATCTAGTCACTAAGTAAATGGTTATGTATCCTAACAACATAAAAAGATGCTTAATAAAGATCAGGGATGTATAGGAGCAAGTTCCTTTTATTAGATTGTTAGGAAAGTCATAACATATTCTTCTATATTTTTCTGTGCAAAAAAGGTATCATGACTTTTCCAACAACCCAATATATAAGGTTACTAATGTGTAGTTCAGTGAAAAATATAGGATACAGAATACTTTTATAAATATTTTGTTATTTCTTATTCTTAGTATCTACTCTTTAAGATAGATTTTGGACTGTATGACAATTGTCGTCAATGACTTTAACACCTAAGTCCATTGTCTTCATCCTATACCTATAATGCAAGACTTCACATGCTCTTGGCTTCATCTGTGTTTCCTTCAGCCAATGCTGCAATGATCAGCTCTGCATGAGCTCACACCAGCTTCATGCATGTGCACATCTGCTTGGGTCTTCACACACTATCTTGCACACTGGGATTTTTTTGGCAGACTCCACTTCACAGGATGCAGTGAAGCCTCATTTGTTAACCTTTCAGGCACAACCTATAATTTCAGAGAATTAACTTGTGTAGGCAAAACATTAACCACTGTGCCATAGGGGCTTATGAGGTAAATTTCATGTATTGGGTTTTTCCACAGAAAAATGTGTCATGATTTTTTTTTTTTTTTTGAGAGGTTTTCGCTATAGGGCACTTGCGCTCGCCAGAAAGAGAGACAGAGAGACAGAAAGCGAGAAATCGCCCCCCACGGGGGATGGCCACACCGCAATCCCTTCTCCTCCATTCTCCTCTCAGGATCTTGGGCACGCATGCACATGCGCCCAGTGTGAATTTAAGCCACTGGGTCCAGGACTTGAACCGCAGTTGACTACATGGGAGTCCAGTGACATAGCCATTATGCTAACTGCTGGTCCCAATGTGTCATAACTTTCTAATGATCCAATAGTTTCTCAAACTCTTCTACAAAATCAAAGATTTACCCATTGCATAACCCGATAACACATCCTCATAATTGCCTCTCCCTCCTTCTCTGCTTTTTTGGCTCTTTCTTCTCCTCAAAACCTTTCTAGTTAGTCATCAGAGTTTTTCATTTTGTATCTAGCTTTGATCAGTTAAATTGTACTCTGAATCTGAATCTTTCCTCTCAAACTATAAACATGTACCAATTATTCTCGCCCAAAAGAAAAATATATCTACAGAAAAGAATATATCTTGGTGGTATATTCCTATCTCATTGTACTCTTCCTTTCCCCTCAAGAATCTTGAAAGAGCAGCCCACATTTAAGTTCCCAGTCTTAGCCTTATACCTAGTCACCAATATCAATCTCACTGAAATACCAAAATACTTCTCAAACTCTTCCTGTTAACACAACTAAGGACATCTAGTTGCTCAGTAAAATAGATTTATGTTACTCAATTTTTAGCTTTGACAGTATGTATGTTTATACATATATACATATACATTTTAGAGAGAGATTTTTGCTATAGAATGTGTGTACTCGCTGGAGAGACAGACAGGGAGAGATCACTCCCCAGGGAATGGCCACACCATAATCCTTTCTCCATTCTCCTCTTATAATTTTGGGCACGAGTGCTCATGTACCTGGAATGAGTTTTAAGCCACTGGGTCCACGGTTCGAACCACGGTTGGCTATGTGGGTGTGCAGTAACATAAACATTATGTCATCTACCTGTCCCCTTTGATAGTATTAAGCAGTGTTTTTCAGACTCTCTGTTTTGGGTTTCTCTGATACCATGTTTTCCTTATTCTTTTTCGGTTGCTGATATTCCTGATTGTTCCTTGCAGGTCATGTATTTTGTTCCTTCTCTGTCTTTGTGATGTTATTGCCCTTAACATAGATAGCTTTTATTCTTCTCCAGTGGCAATTTTATTCACACTTTTACTTCACAAACCTTCTGATCTGCATAAGCTACAAAAGTTCCTTCTCTAGGACCAATATCATGGAAGCATTTTAACTTCACTCATCTTTCTAGATGACTCACATGCAACTCAAGTTTAATGTGTAAAACTATACTCATGAATTCTCCCCTCCCTTTCTCACTCATAACATCGTTCTTTCCCCATCTTTCCTCATCCCAATGGTTTGCCTACTATCAAATAAATGAACACCTCCAGAATCATTAGAATCTTTGAGTTTTCTCTCAGACTAACTGAATAGAACATACAGATCCATCTTATAAACAGTATTTTACTACATCTCCATTGACACTACCCTGATAGTATCCTTACTTTCTCACTCTGTATATTATCACAATATCTTTTCATTGGATATGACTTCATTGTATTTATCATATCTAAGGAAAGCTGTTCTTATAAAGTTATAATTCTATGTTGTGATATATTATTCAGTGGGAGTATATAATCTTGTGGGGGAAAATTATATATATGTGTGTGTTTTGTATGAAAAGCAATGTTCAAACTGGGTTATCCAGATTACCATTGTAAAGGGATTGGAGAGTATAAAGAGACTTAGTAAACCATAGGAACATAAGTTTATTATTTATTGGAGAAAAACCTAAGGAGACAGATAAACTATGACTAGGCTAAAATTGTGAATGGCTAATGTTATAAGAATGGAGAAAGAATGACACAGAAAGCATGGGTAAAGAGTTAAAGTGATAAAATGGGGCAAGAACAGATATACTGAGACATATTTCACAAGATGCAACAGAAAAGTTATGTTATTTGTGAGGCATTTCGGTGAACCCTTGGGAACTTTTGCTACTGAATCTACAATACCACAGTATCATAGCTCTTACTCTTTCAGGTATACTGACGTAACCAGCCCCATTATTCAATCTAGACTTCGTTTTGGGGGATATTGTGTGGATTGGTTTGTTTGTTTTCAACAAAAAAGTCTAACCCAGAGTTTAATCTTCACTGGCCTGGCATTGTCTCTTACACTCAATATGCTGCAATAACATTGTTGTACAAAGTGATATATACAGAGTTCTTATCACTTCCTACTGAATCTTGTGCCTCATGCTTTCTTCATGCTCTTGGCTTCATCTGTGTTTCCTTCAGCCAATGCTGCAATGATCAGCTCTGCATGAGCTCACACCAGCTTCATGCATGTGCACATCTGCTTGGGTCTTCACACACTATCTTGCACACTGGGATTTTTTTGGCAGACTCCACTTCACAGGATGCAGTGAAGCCTCATTTGTTAACCTTTCAGGCACAACCTATAATTTCAGAGAATTAACTTGTGTAGGCAAAACATTAACCACTGTGCCATAGGGGCTTATGAGGTAAATTTCATGTATTGGGTTTTTCCACAGAAAAATGTGTCATTATTTTTTTTTTTTTTTTGAGAGGTTTTCGCTATAGGGCACTTGCGCTCGCCAGAAAGAGAGACAGAGAGACAGAAAGCGAGAAATCGCCCCCCACGGGGGATGGCCACACCGCAATCCCTTCTCCTCCATTCTCCTCTCAGGATCTTGGGCACGCATGCACATGCGCCCAGTGTGAATTTAAGCCACTGGGTCCAGGACTTGAACCGCAGTTGACTACATGGGAGTCCAGTGACATAGCCATTATGCTAACTGCTGGTCCCAATGTGTCATAACTTTCTAATGATCCAATAGTTTCTCAAACTCTTCTACAAAATCAAAGATTTACCCATTGCATAACCCGATAACACATCCTCATAATTGCCTCTCCCTCCTTCTCTGCTTTTTTGGCTCTTTCTTCTCCTCAAAACCTTTCTAGTTAGTCATCAGAGTTTTTCATTTTGTATCTAGCTTTGATCAGTTAAATTGTACTCTGAATCTGAATCTTTCCTCTCAAACTATAAACATGTACCAATTATTCTCGCCCAAAAGAAAAATATATCTACAGAAAAGAATATATCTTGGTGGTATATTCCTATCTCATTGTACTCTTCCTTTCCCCTCAAGAATCTTGAAAGAGCAGCCCACATTTAAGTTCCCAGTCTTAGCCTTATACCTAGTCACCAATATCAATCTCACTGAAATACCAAAATACTTCTCAAACTCTTCCTGTTAACACAACTAAGGACATCTAGTTGCTCAGTAAAATAGATTTATGTTACTCAATTTTTAGCTTTGACAGTATGTATGTTTATACATATATACATATACATTTTAGAGAGAGATTTTTGCTATAGAATGTGTGTACTCGCTGGAGAGACAGACAGGGAGAGATCACTCCCCAGGGAATGGCCACACCATAATCCTTTCTCCATTCTCCTCTTATAATTTTGGGCACGAGTGCTCATGTACCTGGAATGAGTTTTAAGCCACTGGGTCCACGGTTCGAACCACGGTTGGCTATGTGGGTGTGCAGTAACATAAACATTATGTCATCTACCTGTCCCCTTTGATAGTATTAAGCAGTGTTTTTCAGACTCTCTGTTTTGGGTTTCTCTGATACCATGTTTTCCTTATTCTTTTTCGGTTGCTGATATTCCTGATTGTTCCTTGCAGGTCATGTATTTTGTTCCTTCTCTGTCTTTGTGATGTTATTGCCCTTAACATAGATAGCTTTTATTCTTCTCCAGTGGCAATTTTATTCACACTTTTACTTCACAAACCTTCTGATCTGCATAAGCTACAAAAGTTCCTTCTCTAGGACCAATATCATGGAAGCATTTTAACTTCACTCATCTTTCTAGATGACTCACATGCAACTCAAGTTTAATGTGTAAAACTATACTCATGAATTCTCCCCTCCCTTTCTCACTCATAACATCGTTCTTTCCCCATCTTTCCTCATCCCAATGGTTTGCCTACTATCAAATAAATGAACACCTCCAGAATCATTAGAATCTTTGAGTTTTCTCTCAGACTAACTGAATAGAACATACAGATCCATCTTATAAACAGTATTTTACTACATCTCCATTGACACTACCCTGATAGTATCCTTACTTTCTCACTCTGTATATTATCACAATATCTTTTCATTGGATATGACTTCATTGTATTTATCATATCTAAGGAAAGCTGTTCTTATAAAGTTATAATTCTATGTTGTGATATATTATTCAGTGGGAGTATATAATCTTGTGGGGGAAAATTATATATATGTGTGTGTTTTGTATGAAAAGCAATGTTCAAACTGGGTTATCCAGATTACCATTGTAAAGGGATTGGAGAGTATAAAGAGACTTAGTAAACCATAGGAACATAAGTTTATTATTTATTGGAGAAAAACCTAAGGAGACAGATAAACTATGACTAGGCTAAAATTGTGAATGGCTAATGTTATAAGAATGGAGAAAGAATGACACAGAAAGCATGGGTAAAGAGTTAAAGTGATAAAATGGGGCAAGAACAGATATACTGAGACATATTTCACAAGATGCAACAGAAAAGTTATGTTATTTGTGAGGCATTTCGGTGAACCCTTGGGAACTTTTGCTACTGAATCTACAATACCACAGTATCATAGCTCTTACTCTTTCAGGTATACTGACGTAACCAGCCCCATTATTCAATCTAGACTTCGTTTTGGGGGATATTGTGTGGATTGGTTTGTTTGTTTTCAACAAAAAAGTCTAACCCAGAGTTTAATCTTCACTGGCCTGGCATTGTCTCTTACACTCAATATGCTGCAATAACATTGTTGTACAAAGTGATATATACAGAGTTCTTATCACTTCCTACTGAATCTTGTGCCTCATGCTTTCTTCATTCTTGCTAACATTGGCTTATTCGTAACTTTATCTTAGTGAAAGTCTATCATGCTGTCTTCATTTTTTTCTACATTAATAATTTTCTAGTTTCTACACCTATAGCTTACTTACTGATTCTCTTCATATTCTCCAATTCAATCATACAGATACACACACCCACACTAAGAATGGTCCCTCTCCTTCTACTAGCCCAAGACAAAAATCTTAAGTTCCTAAGCATTGGATCCAAGACCTTCAAAGATCTGACCTTTGCTTGGCTCTTCAGACTCCTGCCAGTGCCTCCCACTTTTCCTATCATAATTTATACCCAAACAATACCACATTACAAATAGTTTCCTAAATCCAACATGCTTTTTCACCATAGTGCTTTTGCTCCTACTGTTCATTATTGCTAGATTATTCAACTCATTTTTCTCCCTATTTTACTTATTTTTTAACACATGATTTATCTGCAACAAAATTTAGCCCTACCCTAGCAACCTGAACATAAGTTTTTGTAATGACCATCATGTTACATTCAAACTAGCAAGCGCTCCCCACTCTATATCTCTCTTGTCACCTGAATGTGACCTGGTGATTTTTCAGAATTTTAGTTTGTTTTTTGTTTGTCTGTTTGCTTTTTGGTGTGTGTGTGTGTGTGTGAGGTTTTTGCTATAAGGTGTGTGCACTTGTCAGAAAGACAGAGACAGACAGAAAGCAAGAAATCACCCCTCTAGAGGTGGATGGTCACGTTGCAATCCCTTCTCCTCCATTCTCCCCTCAGGATCTTGGGCATGCACACACACGTGCCTGGCATGAGTTTAAGCCACCGGGTCCGGACTTGAACCGCAGTTGATTACATGAGAATCCAACATAGCCATTATGCCAACTGCTGATCCTCCAAATTTACTTCTTTATGATAAACAGAGGGATGGGAGGAGACAGCCCCAACAGGGTCTTTATGCTAGGATCTACCCTGCAGCTTCCTTAGCCAGTCAAGATCATGGGCACCTGCTAGCCTGGCATAAATAGGGAGACCTCAGTACACAAACCAGGATTTTCACACATAGCCTCAGCATCATGGATCATGGTGGTACTGCTGTGCCCCTGTGGCTTTCCAAGTAAACTATCTTTTTTTTATCCAGAGAGGATGAAACATAAGTGAAAAAAGTCAGTAAAGCTAACAAACTGTGTACAATAAATACCATAGAGTAAGTGAAGCAAGAGCTACCCTTGGTGTCAACCTGAAGGAGTTCTCTAGTAGAATGCCATGAGACTGGGTATCCATTTTTGAATCTATTTAACATTTTAATCATTTAATATCAGCAATTTTTAACAAAGTTATTTTGGGCCTCAACTTCCAGGAGAGCCTCAGAAGCACTCCCATGTGTAGATTGCTGACCTTTATTCTAGGTGAAGACAAACTTCATTATGCACCACCCTCCTTTATTTTAAAATATTCACCACTATCCCTAAAATAAAAGGTATGCTGCTTTTTGTTTTATAATCTGTCTTGAGTGCCACTTTCCTCACTCTTCTTTTTGAAAATCTTACTGATTTTTTAAGACCCTCATCAACAAAAGCCTTTGTGCATAGATTATGTATAAGTTTCGAGTTGAACAACATTGCTTTAATTCTGATCTCTCTATTTAATAGCTAAGCAATTACTGGAAAGTTATTTAAAATTCTCCAGGCCTAACTCTTCCATATATGAAATAGAAGAAATATCTCTTTCAAAAGTTTTTTTTAAAGTTAAATGAGATAAATTTCAGAAGCTTTTGAAAATGTATCTCTTTCCTTCTCTTCTGAATTTCCATCATGCTTATAATATTTGTCATAATGTATATTTCCATCTGTGTTTTATAAGCCTTTTTATGCATATGACCCAAATTTCCCTATTAGTTAATAATTTAGGAAATGAGATGGGGGGGATATAGCTTTTATCAGTTTTACATTATTTTACACAGCACATTGAGTCATACAAATTAAAAATAAACATACATAATGTGTGATTAAATATTCAAGGGTAATTTGTATCAAATGTATAAATAAGTTGGAAGAAAAGGGCTACAAAATGTGTGATAAAATCAAGATTCAAAATACCTCAATTGAAATCAGAGTTCAAAATATTCATGCATAAATTAGTGCTGAACTTTTCCCAGTTTTGCAATCAAGTTAGAGAAATATCTTGAAGTTTTTTTATGTTTTTACCTTAGAACTGGCCAATTATACATTATGTTGATAGAATGACCATTATGAAATAGTGCAAATTAATTGAACTATTGCACACAATAAATACAGACTTAATGTACTTTATCTTATTTGTATTATACTTTGATTGTTTTGTTTTGGAAACCTCTAAACAGAACTGGAGAATTTCCAAGAAGAGGTAGTCAAAACTGAAAGCTCTATAAATGTGCATCTACCCTTTTTCAGCTAAGAAACTGGTGTTGTTGATTTAAAGAACCAAAGATAGAGAGAACATGATACTTGACTGCAAATATTTGAATGGTTGTCATTTGAAAGATATTAGGCTTGGCTTCTGATATTGTCAATGACAGAACTGTACTAGTGGAGACAAGATGCAGAGACTCAGACATTGACTTCATTTGAAAAAGAACTGTAAAACTTTTAGAGATGACAGTAAATATAATGAACTTCCCAGGAAATAAGTAAGTTCCTATAAACTGGGAAGTTTAAATTACTAAAGTATCTAGTTAAGTATTTTTTGAGTGAAAAATTTTCAACTACATGATATCCAGTGATTCTGTGAACACATTTTACACCAAAAAAGAAACAAAATTTCAAATAAAATCTTTAAAAACAGAATTACAAAATTAACTACTCCTCTCAATTGAATTTTCAAAACTATACTAGAAAGTGTTTATTAAATATCCCTTAATATAAATTAATAAATAATGTGAAGAAAAGAGAAACTTGAATTTATGCAAATGTTTTTTAAATTATTTATAACCTTGGAAAACAAACCAAAAACCAGCTGTATGTATGAAACATTAAAATAACTGGCTCCATACCTGTTAGTGCTTTTATGTCTATTAGCCTAATTAAATCTGAAATCTAGTAATTAACTGACCCCTGAAGTCACCAGCCAATGAATAAATAAACTTTAAGATAAAAAAATTGATTTATGCTCAGCAATCCATCTTTAGGAAGTACATTTATACCTTGAATTTTGCATGAAGTTATGTGAATTATACAATTAGGCAATATGCATTTACCTACAGTCAACAGAGTTCTGATTTGACTGCCAATTAGGGTTGCATGTTGACTATCATTTAAGTGAAATCTGATGTGGAGGGTAAAAGATTACCTCATCAAGTCTGCATCCACCTTTTTTCTAAAGGATTTAAATCTATATTCAGTGAGCAATTAGATGACAAAATACTAAATACAGTGTGACCTCCATGGCAAGGATCAGTCTATAGGTTCAGTTCCTAGTTAACAGACAGTACAGTTATTTCACGGAACTTTGGTAGTCTGCAGTTCCAAGACTCCCACCGGATTATTCAAGATAATACTCCAAGTAGCTCTGAGTTTGATAGAAAGAGAAGGCAACAGAGAGAAAGGGAGGATGAGAGAGAGAAACTAAGAGGGAGAAAGAAGAAGGAAGGGAAGGAGGGACAAAGACAGTAGGGGAAAAAGGAGAGGTGGGGCTTGAATACTTGATTGAAGAACAGGTGAGGTTAAAAAAGTGTGAAGAGTTACTGAACTCATTCTGACATGTTTTAAATAATGGCCGGAATATATAAGGGCATGTGCAGTGCAGTTAAATCTTTCCCACTCATTAATAGAGGGGATACAAAGGTCATTGCTGTGCAAAGAGAACTGACTAATCCCTTCGATGTATGGTATATCCAAGTACCTCTTATTTAATTTTGTGGAGGAAAGCTGGTCTGAATTAGGCCTTCAATAATTATTACAGGGACCTGACACAAACGTTAACAAGTCCCATAATGGCCTCTCTATATGTTCGGGCCAATTATTACATACTGACTCAAGCAATTGGGCAGCAGACATTGTGCTGTTCACTCAGAACCTCTTCCAAATTATTTTACATTTCACACAATGCAAAAGAAAACAGCAGTGTAAATTAGAGAAATAAGCAGAATACCACCCATGGGAATGAAGGCCGATTCTTAATGTCATGTCTAAGTGAAATGTGAGTGATTTTATCTCTGAACCTTGAAAATGTGCCTGAAGTTGCAATTATACTCTTCCTGGTGTAATAAGCTATTACAGGAAGAGATGCAACGTGTCTTTAAAAAGCAAAAGGACAGGAGACAGAGTTATAAGTAAGACCCAGATGAGACTTCTCTTCCAAGAATGATGACAAAAGTATAAAAGGAGTAGATGCCACCTCTCTGGGAAAGTATATGAAGTAAGAGAGTAGAAATAGGTGGCGGTAGTACAATTTCAATTTTTGCCACATTTTTCTCCCAAAATTCCAAGACAACAACCTGATACTTTATTCTATCTCCCTAATTATGCTGAGCATTCCTAAATAAAGTACTTCTATTGGCATTTAATTTACTTCCCTTGGCATAATGCCAAATCCCGGAATTCTTACTAGAAGGCCACCACTATCAAATATTTCATTCACACCAGAAGCTAGGGCACAAATATTTCTGCTTTCTGATTTGGAGAAGACATTCTTTTGCTTCTGTTTGCTTATTCATCACTAGAAGGTTAACGTTAAAGTGACACTTAGTTTTGCTTCTTTAGATCAAATTCTTTCCACAGCTGTTACTTAAATTTCCTATACAGATTTTATTAAAATATATGAAAATGGAATCTGTTAAATGTGACCTGTATATGACCTTAAACATAATGGAAATCAAAACCATTTCCCTTCTTTTTCGTTACCAGTTTTTCATCCCCTGCTTAACTAGTTATTTCAAAATGTGCTTTTCTTTCCCTGCAAAACACATCTTTATGTCAAAAATGATGAAAATAGTGTAATGCTAAAAGAATACAGAAGCTCACTAACAGTATTTATTTATTGCTCAACACATGTTTCCCTTACTTTTGTTTTGTAAATCTTATAGATTTAAAATAAACTACTAGACAGGGATGAGAGGTTGCAGTTCTACATCTATAAATAATGCAGCTTACTAAATGCAAATGTTTCTTGTAGTCCAATGTTTCAATGAGTAATTTTTTGCAGCTCTTTTGGGAGAAAGTGGTTTTGTACATTTCCTTTTGATTTTTTTAATCTCTATGATTTAAGTTTTAAAGAAAAATATTTATAAATTGAGCCCCATATGTCTGATTTGCAAAAGAAATATACTAAATACTATGTCTTCAGAGAAGAACACTGAAATCAGGGTAAAGATGTGCTTGCAATTTACTTTCAGCTTGCAAGTATTAAAAAAAAGAAAACCTAGCCTCTGGGGGTAATGTAATCACTTTCATGATATTTCTACCCTAAAAAATATTTTCTAGATTTAATCTATGCAATCCAATCAAAACCATACATTCACACAGAGCCTTTAAAAGTATGCTCGTTGGACACTGTTTATAGAAAATACACTAAAAGCTTGACTACATTAAATAAAAATACCTCATGTTAGATCTAAGTAGAAAGCAACCTTGAATAATTTCCCCTGAATTTTCCAAAACACCAGTGCAACATAGAAAACGATTTTGTCTCCAAAGCCTATCTCTTAATTTCTATGGAAGTATTTTTTGGTCTATTTTTGAGCCAAAGAAATAAAATTGATACTGTTGTTGAATGAAACAACAAATTTAGTTGCTAGAAGCCCCAGGGTCTCTAGAAACAAGACCATGAGAAACTTTAATACTAAATGAAAACTGAAATGCAAATATAATTATACCAAGAGCCATATAACTCAGGAGCAAAACTGGGGCATTCTGACATTGGTGAGAAAATAAACTAAAAACTGGCAGAACTTGGAAACCAATCAAAATAAAATGATACAAGTTGAGGTTGGCCAGGAGGGAGGAAGAAAATGAAGGAAAGAAAGGAAATGGAAAAGAAATAAGGGAAAAGGCAAGGTAAGAAAAAATATTTTTTTATTTTTTTCTGATATGTGTCATCAAAGTAGTGATTGTTTTTGTAAAGAAACAAGAAGTGAAAAGTTTTTCTTTTTTTCCTTACAGAGATTAATGTAATATTTAGAAATATTAACTTTTAATTCTATATTTTAAATAATTATTTAATTTTATTTATTCACTTATTTAATTTGACCAGAAAGCAAGACAGAGACAGAGATAGAAAGTGAAAAACAAATCACCAGGTCTGAGACTTGAACTATAGTCGACTACGTGAGAGTGTCCAGGGCTGTAACCACGCCACCTGTTGGTCCCCAGAAATATTTACTTTTTAAATACTATTGAAACTTTATTTTAACAAATTTAAGGAATTCTGAAATTCACTGGTTTAATGCAAGGTACCTTTCATTTAAAGTACAGCGTGTAAAGTCATGGTAGTAGGTAGAGAGATGACCATCACCAGCTGCTCAGATCCTTCAAGACAGGCTGCTGGGAGTGAGGACCACAGACAGCCTCCAGTCGTCAACAACTTCAGGGTCGGTTTTACAAAGCCACTTTGACCAAGGATCTGCCCTGCTTTCCAGTGCAAACTACATATGGGGACTGAGGGAGATGGAGTATTAACAGCCCAGCAAGTTCTACCTGAAGGTGAACACTGCTCACTTCACAATACTCACTTCCAAGCTCCCCCTTTCGAATGATAGAGGTTTTGCTGTGTGGCACTGTGGCTGCTTCATGTGCCCCAGGCTGCTGCTTCCTCCCTCCCTGCACAAAAGGTAATCTAATAAATATCTTGCCTCCAGCCTCCAATTTAACCTTTGTTTCTAAGGAACCCAACCTGTAAGTATAAATATCAACCAGCATATACTACCATGGCCAGATCTTAATACAATTTGTACATACATTTTACAAATGAAGAAACTATGCCATAGAAAACCCATAAAAGGACAAAACTTAGAATCAGATTCTGGCACTCTAACCCAAGAACCCATGTTATTAATGTTTCTATATAATTCTTCAAGAATAGCTAAAAAAAAAGAAAAGAACTTTTGTATACATGCTACCAAACAGCAAGATAACAAGAGGAAATTCTATAACTCAAATACCTCCATGTTTGAACCTATGTAGATAGAACATCTGGATCTGCAATACAAATTTTCAATTTCATGAGGACTTTTTATGTTAAAAAGTCAACACACATTTAAACAAAAATTACTACAAAACAAGTATGATGTCAGATAATAGAGGATACAAAGATTGGGGAAAAAAGAAGTTTATGAGCTTCAAGAAGCTAAATTCTTATAAGAATGCAAATCAACAATTTTAGCTCAGTGTTCTATGTGTGGTCATGATGATCCATGGCTAGAGTCAGGCGCTCTGGGCCAGATATTTTGGTTGACCTCTTTACCTAATAAGAAATAGTCTCTGAATAGCTCAGACATTCCTATCCCTTATAAATTCTTACCTGAAGTTCCCATGATGAGAGCATAGTATTACTTCCTGTACCTTGCTTTGGTTTTCTCAGTGCCTTTCCTCAATGTTGAATCATAGCAGCCACTAAATAGGCCTTAGGATGGTCTCATGTTTGCCCTCTCATGTCAGTGCTGATAAACTGATGGTCTCATGTATCAGCCTATGAGAGTCTCACATGTCCTTTACCTCCTGCGGTACATGTGCTGCCTAGATGTAGGACCTTTGTTTTGATGTCCTAGGCACCATAGTTGGCAATACATTGTCCCCCAAGCTGCAAGATACCCGTACCAAACTCGAAGTGATTCAGTTGAACATTCTTCCACCAATAATTTTAGGTATGTGACAGACAATGCATATCCTCAAAATCATCAATGGGATTTAACGTATAGCTTTTTCCAAAGATCTCATTAAAGAGATCTCCACTTTCAAGACTTTCATACTTGCCATGTGGCTGAAAATATTTAGATTAACAGAACTGGTTTTCATCATTTCTCCTGCAAATCCTCCATGGTGGTCTCATAATTCAGTTTATGTGGTATCTATTGTTTTGAGTCCTCAAATGAAACTGATACTGAAATATTTTTCATTTTATTATTCTATCACATGAGATTTTCATAAGGTTTAATTTAAATAACAAATAGGACTTCTCTGTAAGATTGTCTCCTTTTTTTGGTGTTAAAAACAAAAAGCAAAACAAAACAAATAAGCTTTGTAAACTCCCAATGATATAATACTGTGGTTTTCATAATGTGCTTCCTTGAGAAAATAAAGATACAACCACTCTTTTGGTACTATATTTGATTTTTAATTTACAGGTTGATTTTGATATGTTTTGAAAATATTACTGATTTAGTTTCATCATTTTTTTAAATAAGGAAATTAAAAACCTGAAGTAGTGAAATGAAAATTCCTGGACAAATTACTATAGTTAGAACTAGTACAAGGAACACAGTTATCCTGACTCCCAGTCCAGTGCTCTTCCACTACTAACATTTATTGATTTTTTTTTTTTTTTAAGTCTAAAATAGGCGCTGGCAGGTAGCAAGGCAGTTAAGGGCACTGGACTCCCACATGGCCAACTATGGTTCAACTATGGTGGCTGGCTTTCTCACTTTCTCATTCCCTCTCTCCTCTCTTTCTCTCTCTCTGGTCAACTAAAAATAAATAAATAAAGTGAAATAAAATAATTCTTTTAAAAAAGCGTCTAAAATAAATAGAAGCTAATTATTAGAGAGAAAGCCTGAAAAATGCTGTTGATAATGCCATGAATAAAAGCTAACTCTTATTAACGCTGTATAGTGTTACAATGTGCAAGCACAGAACACTTGCCTCTGAGTGAGTCTCTAATCTTCACAGCAGCTCTGAGATAGTACAGTGTAAAAATAGAGAAACTGTGGCCACAAAGCTCATGATGCTCTTAATCACTATAACCTACACAAACTTCTGATTAAGAGCTCTCTGTACCTAATCTGGAAGACATTTTCATACGTTAGAATAAAACTATATCAAGTTAGTATCATTAGGTAATAGAAAAATGAGGAAAGCCAAGAAATAAAGGAATACCCAATTGCAAGTTTAAGGAACTTATACAATAATTACAGAAAAACAAACATAAATGAGAAGAATATCAGGAGACTAAAAACGAACATAGCCTACTGATAAAAGTTTGGAAATCTCACATTTACATATTCTTTATTTATAATCCCTAGATATTTTTAAAGCATGGCCTGTGTTAAACTTAACATACTTATTATTTTAGAGTCAGATGCTATTTCGATTAAGGGCTTCATATTTCAAAAGTTCATTATAATCTACTTACAATTTGCATTGAGCTTCCAAGTTCTAAAAATATATGCTTTTAAAAATATTTCAAATAAGTTGGTAAAATAGGCAGTAGTCACATAATAAGGTTCATGGTTTCTGCTGTGCATAGATTTTTCCTTCTCTACTTTTTTTTTGGTAAATAGCATAACAACTCAATCTTAAACACTGACACTGTGCAGGCTTTGTTGGACTGTTCTTTTCCAATTTAAACAAAACATAAAACAGAGGAGATATTTATCTTTGAAGAGTGGCTCTCACCATTGGGATAGCGCCTTATTCTCTGTTACTCTCCAGGAATCCTAGATGTAGCAAAAAATATAGAGCAGGGCTTGAACAGCATATTTCAGTGAAAAGAATTAATTACCCAAGGAGTCAAAGATTGCTTGGAGCAGAATGAGAGATTTCAGGAAGCTTTCCTGTAGAGTTACAATGCTGAGAAACAGCTCCATGTTGAGAAGTTGGTCCCTATTATATTTTACCTAACCTTTGGCTGTAGCTATACCCAGTAATGTTGCCTTATTATCCCTAAAGTGTTCTTAAATCATGTTGTTGCCTTTTTTTTTTTTTCTTTTTAAACTTGCCCCCAGCTAAATATCACTTTTTTTGGTCCAGAAGAAAAAGAAAAATATACCTCTATAGTATGCCTGTCCTTGAGTTCTCCACTACAGATGAGAGTTTAATTCTTTCATCAATTTGTATTAAATTTTATCAGAGTAAGAAATACTTTTTGAAACAAACTGACAGTGAAATGCTTTTCAAAATACCATTTTAGCTTAGAACTGTCATTCTTTAGGCTTAATGGCTGCAGCCCCAGGGCTGAAAAGTTACACTAGTATTACAGCTGCTCTATGTAATATTCAAATAATGTTTGCTATTGATTTAGAAGATTCAAACAGCTTAGAATTTGTTCTCTTTCATTTACATTCTTAGCATCAAAGTCATAGAATGTTAGGATAGTACAGCTAACACAGTTAAGGAAAAAAATTTAATTCTACTGACAATAGGATCTTGGTTTTTTCTTTGCTATTGATTAACATTATTTGTGTGTTCTCCATTCACCAGTAAACAGCCTATACCATCTGCAACCTGAAAGAACAATGAATTATGAAATTATTCTGACAGTTCATTCATATGGAGAAGACCTTGCACAAAACAAAGATGCAATGCACTCCCTGTTGACTCACAGCCTCTTTTGTAAGGGCTTAACCTTGTGGTACTTAATAAAATTCAACCCTGATCTGGGTCAGTCTACTATGCAATGAAGCCTGAAGGGACTGTTTCTGAAGGCAGTGTGGTTTAGAGGAGAAAATGTGGGAGTTAAGAATAAAAAGATCTAAATCAGCAGTTGACATAGTGTATGACCTTGGGCAAGTTGCTTAACCTTCTTGAGCTTCAGTTGTATCAGAGAGAGGGAATAACATTTTTAATATAAGCATAAAAAATAGCCCACTTCTTTCTATTTCACAAAATGGAGTAGGGATTAATGAGATAATGTGTGTAAAGCAATTTGATCTCCTGAGGGGAAGGCATTAAAATACGTAATATCAAGCATTACTACTAATAATTATTCCAGTTGACCTATGCATAAAGGGTAGGGAGTAGTTTGACTCTTTTGGTAACATAATTACATAGGAAACAGGTTTATTTATTTATTTATTTTTCTCCTCTCCCTAAAGAGCCAGAAGTTAATTGTGTTTTGAACCTAGAAGACAAGATTTCAACTTAGACATGGTAAATGGTTCACTTGAGCAGTTATTGAATAGCTCATACTAATGTGGTACATCCTGTTCTTTGGGGTAAATGTCAGGGGCTTGAAAAAAAATTAAGAGAAACTCTAAGCAATAAACCATTATCTTCTAAATAAGTGTAGAGAGGTTAAGAAATACTTATTTCCCTAGAAAGAAAACTCTTTCACAAGTACTTCCCCTCATCCCCTATCATAAGGCTTTTTGATGACCTTGGTTTTCTTGTATGAAATGCAAGAGTTTTAAAATAAGAATTTTTATGATATGCATACATTTTTTTGTGGGCTGCCATCAAGTCAAGATCCCTTACCTTAGCAATGAAAGTTAAAGCAGAGACACAATTGCTGAATTCCCTAACTGGTTTTCTTTCAAGCAGACATTAACTAGCTTTCTGATTTCAGTCAAATACATTCATTCATTTATTCATTCACTGAATATTAAGAGATATATCTACTATTTTTAAGTATGTGTGCTAGATTTGTAGGAATATGGAAGAAGATGCAAATATTCAGGGTTCTGGGGCTGTGGGGTAGGAACGACTTCAGAGGTGACAATAGAGTCCTGCTGGAATAGAAGTGACTGAAGTTCATTCGAGCCATAAATTCAAGGAAAGGCAGTCAGGTGTGGCTAAAGTATAAGGACCTTGAAAAGGAAGGGCAGTACCCAAGATTAAAATGACAGGAAGGGCCAGGTGATATCAGTTAGGATGGCTCTGCTATGTTTGAATGCAAACTACACAGATGAGTGATTCTTAACAGGGGACGTGTCACTCTTGCAAAGTACATAATCACCTTTCCTCCCAATATGTAACCTCACTGTAGTCAGTCATGAGTATTGATTTTTAAAAGACACTCTGTGGGACTAGCAGTTGGCATAATGGCTATGTTGCTGGACTCCCATGCAGTAGACCTTGACTCGAGTCCCAGACCCGGTGGTTTCAACTCATGCCGGATGCATGTGCGTGCATGCCCAAGATCTTGAAAGGAGAATGGAGGAGAAGGGATTGTGGAGTGGCCATCCTCCCTAGGGGGTGATTTCTTGCTTTTTTGTCTTTCTGTCTCTCTTTCTGGTGAGTGCACGCACACTATAGCAAAACAAACAAACAAACCACCTCTTCAAAAGGAAAAAGACAATCTGTAATATCTTCAAGTATTTTAGGGAAATATGTAAAGGCAATAGGAACAAACTAAATATTTTAAGCAAATAAGTTCCATATCTATACTTTTTATAATTCTAGTATTACACCTTATATATTTCTATTATTAAGTATACAAGACAAATACTATTTGTATGGTATATTCCCAGAGTAGCAGAGGGTATCCCTTTACACTTGTTACTTGGATCAATCTGTAGTGCCTCAACATTCTGGCATGCTCTCCTTTTCTCTCTCCCCTTTACCTTCAAGCCAAGATGAATGAAATGTGTGTACCATTTTTGAAAAAATAATTAGAGTATACATTAATAAATTATCCAAATTCGGTGTCCAGAAATCCTAAGAATTTCCCCAACCTACAAGTTCTTATCACAACTAAAGTCATTAATAGCTATTAATCTTAGTACTTTAGTACTTTCTCCCCCTTATTTTATTTAGTTTATAGAATATAGAGGGGAAAGGGATGAAAATCTGACAATATTTTTTTCTTTTTTTTTTGGTGGGGGGGGCAGAAGTTTTTGCTATAGGGCGCATGCACTCGCCAGACAGACAGAGACAGAAAGCAAGAAATCACCCCCCAGAGGGAATGGCCACGCCACAATCCATTCTCCTCCATTCTCCTCTCGGGATCTTGGGCACACATGCCTGGCATGAGTTTAAACCACCGGGTCTGGAATTCAAACCGCAGTTGACCACATGGAAGTCCAGCGACATAGCCATTACACCAACTGCTAGTCCCAATCTAATGATATTTCTAATCCCAGCAAAACAAATCACTATATGACATCAGGATTTTTAATTGATATAATAGCAGCTACATAGCCTGCCACAAGTCTTATCAATATTGCAGGAAATAGTTTTATTTTTCTTTGTATTCCTAAAATAGGAAAATGCCTGATTTGTAGTATTTACATAATTGATTTTAAATTATCTCATACATAGGACAACTTTCTGGCAGGTGTATAAAATATTACAAATAAAAAATAAACTAATATAATCCAGTTTTCCTGGAACTAAAGCTATATGCATTAGACTACTCAGTAAAAAAAAAATGTGGCATGAAGTCTTCAATGGGGATTTTAAATAAGTATAAATGATATTAGTTTTGGTAAATGTGCCTATTTAACATGAAGCCAACATGGAGGTAAGGGTAACTACACTAATCGTTCATCTGTCTTTGAGGATATTTCATACTTTGGAAAATCATCCAATTTTTGCTTTCTAGGAGAAACAAGAGGTCATTAGATATATATAATAAAACATTTTAAAAAGTGAAGAGTCAGGGACCAGCAGTTAGCATAATGGCTGTGTTGCTAGACTCCCATATAGTCGACCATGGTTCGAGTCCCGGACCCACTGGCTTAAACTCACGCCATGAGCATGTGCGTGGGTACCAAAGATCCCAAGAGGAGAATAGAGGAGAAGGGATTGTGGAGTGGCCATCCCCTCTTGGGGGGGATTTCTCGCTTTCCATCTCTCGGTCTCTCTCTGTCTTTCTGGTGAGCGCACATGCCCAATAAGAAAAAAACTTCTCAAAAAATAAAAAAGTGTAGTCAAAGATTTTCAAAATAAACCTTCCAAGAAGCATTATGGACAAAATAGCCCAACAATAGTCCATCCTATCACCTAGAAAATGCCTAAAAGGACAACAAAGCAATTATTTTTATGAAGTATCTTGCCAGCAAATCAAAAGACAATCCACAGAATATAAAAGGCAATTATTTAGTTTGTTCCTAAACATATTTAAAACAAATCCACGAGGGGATCAAAAAATTTTTAAAAATTTCCAAGAGGTAAATATACACTAAGTGCCTATTCTGTATAAAAGCACCATGCCTGCTACTGGAAGAGAAATGAAGAAAGCAAATATGCCCAATCCCCTCAAGGAACTGGCATATTACTTTTATATAGATAATCAGGTAAATTGTATTCATATATATATAAAGAAAAAGCTGTAGGAAGGGTCAGGATGTAGTATTTTAGGCATTAAAATGCTATGGCACCATGGAAAGATGAAAAATTAAGTTTCTTTCTCAATTCAATTTTTATGAGTTCAGTTTGTTCCATTTTCATTCCTAAATCCTCCCTTTACACTCTATTCCTAAACAATCTTACCCATTCTTGTATTTTTAAATAACATTTATAGCCTAACAATTCCCAGCTTTCTCTTTTCAGCCAAGACTTCCCCTCTGAGCTGCAGACTTATGTAGCTAATTCTCTATTAAATGTCTTCACTTGAATGTCCCACTGGCGTATCAAATTAAATGTCTTTATCAGTCATGGCTCTTAGTTGAAAGCAACAGAAACTGACTCTGGGTGAAAAATTAAAAATAAGCTTTAGAAAATATACTGAGAAGTTCACAGGATTGTTGTAAATACTAGAAAATCAAGTTCAAGACTAAATGTCTAGGGAAAATGATCAAAACCACAAAATAGAACTGGCTTGTTGAGAAAACCACTGCAGCTGCTGCTGTTACTCAATTCTAATAGCTACTGTTTGCATGACTACAGCAAACCTGAGTTTTCCACAACTTAAGTTTTCCAACACTTCTCCATCTTCAATCCAGTTACAAAGAGCAAGAGTGGTATTCTGTTAAGTGTAAATCTAATAGTGCTACTGCCTCACCCAGGAAGATCTTGCAACCACTGGTCCCCAACTGATAGCTTAAGTCCATTGCCACCACCCTCATTAGAAGGATGGATCAGGGAGAGAAAGGTATCCTCTCTCAAATTCCTTAAGGGCTGATTCACACCTTGCATGAGTTTATGTGATTCATGGACATGACGTTAAGATGCTAAGGCAGCTGAGAAGGGTACTTTTGGGCTTTTCCACTGGGAGAACAGAATTTATAAAGGAAACTTTCTGAGACATAGCAGGGTTTGTGAAATGGTATAGAGCAGGCGAAGCTGATACATTGTGCTATAGTATTCAAAACACATTTCATTTTCCCTTCCCACAAATCACTCCACTTTGAGTCTGTACACTGTAGAGAATAGCATTGTTCCATTGACTCAGTTAGTCGTGTCAGAAACACCAACGTTTTCCTTTAAATCTCTTTGCTCTTCTCACGCATTATCTAATCCCTTGCCAAATTCTGTCTATTCAGATATATCTCAACTCTATCTGCTTCTCTTTGTTTCCTCCATCAGTATTTGTCTAGATCAGTGGTTGCCAAGCTTGTTTTGTAAAAGTGTACATAGTGAATGTATTAGGCTTTTGGAGCTACATACAGTTTCATTCACATGTTCTCCTTAATTTTTTTTCAACGCTAAAAGATGTAAAAATTATTTTTATCTTATGAGCCAAATGAAACAGGTCACCAGAGGATTTGGACCACAGGCTATGGTTTACTAACTTCTTGTTGAGATCATGCTATTACCATCAACTAATTTCTAGGTAAACAGACAAAACTTAATGTTCATTGATCTCTCTGCTTTATCCATCTTCAATCTACTCATAAAAACTCTGAGTGGTATTTTGAAAGCATAAATCTGAGAGTACTGCTTTCCTTCTTAAGGACCTTTCTTTTATGGTTGCTCATTGTACTTAGTATGAAAACAGAACTGCCAAGTGGCCTTCAAGCCCTGTAATCATCTGGGTCTTGCTGACTCTTCACATACACTCATTACAATCCAGCTCTATCAGCCTTCCTTTATTCCCTCAGTGCCAATCTCTTACCCAACTCAGGGGCTTTGCACAAGCTACTCTCCCCTGGAATCATTTTCTTACTTTTTCTTCATCTTGTAAGGCTCAGCATGACTTCCTTTGGGTCTTTTCTGGTCATTCCAATAAAAAAAATTAGGCCCATACTTTTTCAAAGAGGACCCTGCTATTTTTCTGCATAGCCCATACCTATATCTGCAGTTATACAATTATTTAATTCTCTGCTTTATGTCTATCTCCTCCTTCAGAATGTAAATTACAAGAGTTTGGGGACCATGTCTGATTTTTTTCATTGCTATAAATTCTACACCTAGCATCATATCATATTCTCAAATAATTACTTCTTGAATGAATATATAAATCCAGATAGAAATACACAAGATAGAAAAATCTGAACTAAGCATTGAAGAATTAAAGAATTCATTAAGGTAAATTAATAGTTTCACATGGACACCTAGAGCATATCTAGAGAAGTGTGATCTATACAATGCACTGAATTGTATGTAGGAACAATCATAAGGTATATAAGGGATGTCTAATGACATCATCATAGACTAGCGGGTTGGAAGTAAATTATCGGAGATCTTATAAGCTGAAATAAGGAATATACTTCACTCAATAGCCTATAGGTTACTGAAATATAATGTTCCCAGAGCCATTAATAGATTTAAAATATTTTAATTCCCTAATGAAGGACTGCAGTAGAAATAACCTAAAGTGACCTCCACAATACCCACTTTCTAGTATCAAAATCCTTGTATAATTCTTTCTTCAAAAGTATAAGCAAGACAAGTGACTTATCTCCAGTCAATGAAATATGCAAAGATGATGAAATGTTATTTCCATGGTTACTCCATGTAAAACTGTAACATCAGTTTTGCTAGGGGACTTTTCTTTTGTTGGTTTTGATTTACAAAAAAAGAAAGAAAAGAAAAGAAAGGAAAATTAAAAAAAGTTGGCCATGTTAGAGAAACCCTCATGTCAGGGTACTGAAAATGACCTCTTGAAGATAGCAAGAAACTTAGCCTTTCAGTCTAACAGGCCACAAGGAATTTAATTCTGCCAACCATTATGTAGTATGGGACCAGATCTTTCCCCAGTGGAACCTTGCAATGAAGCCACAGTGCTGAGTAATACCTTGACTAAAGTCTTGCAGAAGACCTAGATGAAGTAGGCACAAATTCCTGGTCCATAAAAACTGTGAGATAATAAATATGCATGAATTTAAGCTTCCAAATTTGTGGTAATGTCATAATGCAGCAGCAGATATTTAAGACTGAATATAAATGTATTTCAAAATCTAACTACATTTGTATTGTAAACAGGCTCTTGAGAAGTAATTGTTATAATGAGGTCATTAAAGTGACCCTGATATAATAAGGGAAGATGGTGATGTGAAAATACACAGAGGTGGTGGCCATCCATAAGCCAAAAGGGGCCTGGAACAGAGCGTTCCTTTATGGCCCTCAGAAACAACCAATGCTGGCCACTGATCTCAGTCTTCTAACTTTCAGAACTCTGAGAAAATAAGTTTCTATTGTTTAAGCAATCCATTCTGTGGTACTTTCCGTAAGTTTCTCTCTAATTTTATTTTTTCCTCAGTTAGGTTGTAATACTTTCTTTGCTCTACTTCTCTCACTAGGTTTTAATTCATTTCACTTGAATTTCCCATTACTAATTTCTCAATCAGTATGTCATGGCATGCTTTAAAAATTGTTATATTTCTTAAAGGATAACTCTTTTAAAAAAACAATGACATAAAACTACTCTAAATATCCCTAAATTGGGACACAGTTATTAAAAGTCATTTTCAGCAGTTAGGATCACTGGTTTCTTCACAGTGAAACATCTACATTTATATAAAATCAGAAAGTTTTTGTTTTTTTTAAATACAGTGAACACAAGAGATTATTTATTGGGCTTGGCAATATTACTCAGTAGTCTGATGTTTGGAAAACTTGATTGAAATCATTGCAAATAGCTTTTTGTTTCCCCTGTACTTTGGTTCAGATTAAGGTTGCACAGTCTCTTATGTATAATAAATGTCAAAGTACTCGTGGGTGGCTTTTGGACAATGAATGTGGTTTTTGACTGCTAATTGCCAAGTTTTTGTAGCAAGATTGGGCTTCTAAGACAAGATGCTCAGAACCTTTTTTTTTTTTTCTTTTGGAGAGATTTTTGCTATAGGGCGCGTGCACTCGCCAGACAGAGACAGAAAGCGAGAAATCACCCCCCAGGGGGGATGGTTACGCCACAATCTCGTCTTCTCCATTCTCCTCTTGGGATCTTGGGCACACACACACAGGCGCCCGGTGTGAGTTTTAAGCCACCGGGTCTGGGACACGAACCGCAGTTGACTATGTGGGAGTCCAGCGACATAGCCATTATGCTAACTGCTAGTTACCCCCCCACTTTGTTTTTTTGTTTTGTTCTGTTTTGTTTTAAGATGCTCAGAACCTTTGATCACATATTTTGAGCTGGATGTGTTTGGAATGACTTAAGAAGTCACGACTTGCTGGGGGTTCCTCTCAATAGTCATTCACTTCTTTATGATTTAATTCTTCCTGTGAGCCTCCATCAGACTTGTGATGTCCTTTTGTTGACCTCTGATTGGTCTCTATCCTTGGATATCTACTAACACTAACTTATAGCTGTGTCTATTATTTAACCAAGACAATGCACTCTGACTTCTTTGCTTTCTAATCAACATCTCTCCTGGAGAAAAGTTTGTACTCAATGTCAAATTCCTCACCTTTCATTTAGTCTTTCAGTTGCTCAGGTAAGATTTCCACATTCATCACTTTCCTGAAAGTACTATTAGCCAAGCTCACCAATGATCTCCTAATTCACAAAACAGTAGGCTCCTCTTAAGTATTTATGTCTTGAGTTATTCATCTTATAGCTATTTGAAATCTGAGCTTCTCTGCTTTGCATAGTGATAGTATTTCCTCAGCTCGCTCTCGCTCGCGCTCTCTCTCTCTCTCATTAAGCCTTTTCAGTATCTGTAGTAAGGTCTTTTTTCCTCAAGCTATTCTTTTACCTGTTAGTCTGCTCTAGATATTCTATCCCAAGAACCTGTCATAGTCTTCATGTTCTCCTAGGTGATTTCATTTCATCCCAAAGACAGTCATACCATTATAGAATGACTGCAAAATATGTACCATAGCTCAGAGTCCTTTACCGAGCTTGAGACCTGCATAGGCAGCTGTTACACATCTTCAAGTGAATATTCTTCAAACACACATTCTCCACATGAAAAGCAGAATTCACTTATTCGCTTCTGCTCCCCTCCTACCATCAAATTTGTTATTCTCCTGTAATCATTATCTTGTCATCTCAGTGAACTATGTTGATTTTCTTTGAGACCAGGGAGACATTTCTTACTGAAGTGCCTGCATCTATTCAATGATCTTGGGGTTGCTGTATCCAGTTTAACACTATCTCCAGACCACTTACTCTCCTAGTTCAAGTCCTATCATCACCCATCTGGGCTAATTCAGTAATTTTCTTCTCACCATTCCTCTGTATCCACCTTATACCATCTTGTTTTATTTTATAAACTATTGCTAAATAATCTTTCTAGAAAGTAATGCCTATAATGTTTCTCTATTGCCTACACAATACCTAAAGAAATACTTAAAATATAACAATGTTATTCATAATTTGGCCTTGCCTTCTGCTCTGGCCTTAATCTCCTACACCCCTGTCTTTACTAACATAGAATTTACTCTCTAGACTCACAAATTTCTTCCCATTCTCTTAAGTTATTACTTTATGTCCAGGTCTATTCTGCTTCAATTGCTGGAATGACCTTCTCCTTGACATGTCTACTTTTCCACATCGTATACCTAATGATTCATAGCTCATGATTTATTTCAAGGAGTTTCTCTTCTTTGATTTTCTGAAAGTACTGGGCTACACTGAACACTTTTTGGCCCCAGTGAATAATTCCATTATCTCAATTATTCCATTATAGTGTTATTGAAGATATAGTCTATGGACAAGGAGGGCCTGGGAAGTTAAAAATTCAGGTCAACCTCTTGCTCTCATCCTGATGGACTGAATTAGGGTCCCTTGAGTGGGGCTCAGGACTTGGTGCTTTAGAAAGCTCTCCAGATCATTCTCATGCTCATTAGAGCTTTAGATGGACTGCACTATAAATTTAATTATTGCTAGATGCATAAAAAGATTTTAATACTGTGGAAAGAAGTATAATAGACAATCTGAAAGATAAAGAAGACTTTCAAAGACCAGATAGGAAAACTACATTCTAGCCAAGAAGAAAAGTTATATGGGGAAAATAATACAGCATGTGTATATGACGTAAGTCCTCCCTCCCCTGACAAAGTTACAGTGTAGTCTTGGTGTTTGTGTACACTGATAGAAAGCATGATAAAAAGGTTGCTGTGAGGCTTCTGTTCTTGTAGAAAAGAAGAAATAAAACATTTTCAGCCTGAGCTGCTGGAGGTAGGACGATGGTCAATGGGGAAGTAAAACGAATGACTAGACCCAAGTAGAGTTGAAAGTGCCTCCTGTCTATTGTCATAGCTTACCCTTGTACATCCACAGAGAAAATAAAGGTATCTACACTTAGATACAATTTATTAAAACAAAAAAAGATTTTGTAAAATATGGACTATAACCTTGCACATAAATACTGTCAAAATCTTTCCAGTAGCATGACAGAAAGTGGTGACAGGGAGAAAAGTCACATGAGAAAGATTTAAGTGATACAGATAATTTCCACCAAATCAATTCTCCAGTAGGACAATTTATAAAGTATGACAGTTATATATGTTAGTATCTATTTTGCTCAATAATTGTTAAAGTCTTCAAGGGTAAAATGATCTCTTATTTTTCATCTCCACGAGAAACATGGTTTCTGGCCCATAGGAAGCACTCAAAGTACATAGAAATAACGGTGGGAAAGATTTTTAAATGCACAAGAATCATAAAACTATCATATTTAACTACAAAAATGTTTCTGTAGGGGCCAGTGATACAGCAGTAAAATGTAACTATTTGCCAGGTCTTTTCACATAGGAAGGTTCCAAGCTCAAATCTAGAGACCTTCCTGAATAAACCAAGTACACTCTTGCCACAATTCAAGGCTGGCTTAAGGCTGGAGGTGGACTGCAGAGTCAAGACTTTGTTTGGGGTGCTCTTTCTCTCTCATGCTCCCTCCCTTTCTCTCTCTCTGTCTCTCTCTTTGCCTCTCTCGCTGATGGAAGAAACAAACAAGGAAAATAGTATTTCTATAGATGTAATTACCAGTTAATTTGAATATTGCACTTGAAAGTCTATACATCTTAATTATTTCATTATTATTTCAAAGACTCCCTTTTCCACATCATTCCTGGCACTGCTCTGTATGTTTTTAAGTAACAAATGGATGAACTGGAAACCTACCTGTCCTCAAGGGCATACATGGAGATGCACCTAGTCACTTACACCCGCAGCTTTCTACTCACATTACATTGTGCTCAATTACCTAAGATGTGTGTAACTATGCATAAAACAATCATGTAAATTTAATAAATACATGATAATGGTGAAAGTTTAGAAGTTTATACAATTTAAAACTTTGCTGATCTCAATATGGCATTTCTAATTCAAGGTGATATATTGAAACAGAACAGGCATATATATGTATTAGCAGAATAAGCTAGTAATAATTCATTTTTATTGCTTCCTATAAGATCCATCCATTGGTACTTAATTACTAAAAAACTGGGTGTGATACAGTGGTGAGCCAAGAAAATAAAATTCTAGGAATTATCTATTTAAATTAATGCTTTTAGAGATAAAAGCACAGAAAGGTTCAAATATTCTCTGTTCCATTTATCTATTTTTTTATTAATATCAATATCTCAGGTACTTTTTATTCCTCCATCACTTTAATCCTTCACTTACAAAGGCTCTGAAGTATGTGCTATTTGTATCAGTGATGCTTTCTAAAATATTCTGGTCCAGTAATGTCAGAAAGATGGTAGAATAAAACATCTTCAGCCCTTAATCCCCACAAAACAATCTGGTGATCACCCATGGGAAAAAAAAATGTTTGCTTGTAAGAACTTCAGGATCCAAGTAGGAGACTGTCATACCAATGGAATACCTGACTAAGGAAAGTGGCTAGGAGAGGGGAAACCCATGCCTCAGTAGTAGGTTTACCACTAAGGATCTAACTACAGACCCAGAAGCAGCCACATCTACTTGACCATGTTTCCAGAAGCAGTCTTGTATGCCCAATGTTCAGGAAAGAGCTATGCCCTTCCACACCCTCAGTATTCAGCTTGTCAAATGCAAGCCTAACTATGGGTACAGAAGCAGCCCCTCGAGCCAGCTCTAGGCCTGCTCAAGGTGGTCCTGGAAGAAGTACCAAATGCCCAAGGACAAGGACCTTACAAGAAAGATCTAACTAGTCTATAAAGATGAGAAGAGGCAACTATACCTTCAAATGCACCATTATTCATTATAAAAATCTCAGAATGTTGAGAGAGAGCGAAGGATGGAAAAAAATATGTAAAAAGATAATGGTTGACTTCCCAAATCAGAAAAATGGGCATTCAAATTCTTGAAACCAAAAAGTTCTCAGTAGGCAGAATACAAAGAGGTCTACATTTATCATTTATAATTAAATTGTTAGAAGTCAAAGACAAAGACTTTTAAAAGCAAAAGAGAAAAGCAACTTGCCACAAACAAGTAAGCTACCATTAAACTACAAAGGGAATTCTCATCAGAAGCTTTGCAAGGCAGGTGAGAATAGGATGAAATATTGAAAGTACTGAAAGAAAGGAAAGAAGGGGAAACATTGCCAACCATCAATATTCTACCCCCCAAATAAAACTGTCCTGTAAAAATAAAGACATAAGAATTTTTCCAGACAAAAACTAAGGAAGTTCAACATCAACAGAGCTGCCTTACAAGTACTACTAAAGGGAGCTCAAGTCAAAATTAAAAAGATGATAAACTACACATGAAAGTATAAACCTCACCCCAAAAAAAATCTTTGAAGAAAAACATAGAAACTGGATTGTGGTTGTAAAAGCCATTATTTCTTTCTTTAAGTCTTTCAAAGGTCATTTATATAAAGAACAAAGATTGATATATTGTCCATTTTGTTTGATAACTTTTTGCCATCTTTCAAGTGAGCTTCATAATCCTCATTCATACAGAAGGACCTGTCTTTTACAGCAAAAAAATTGAAGAAGGTGCTGATTTATAGCCTTAGCTGAATTGAGCTTTATACCATCAAAGAGTTTTGAAAAGAGTGAAACAAGTGAAAGTCTGATGGTGCAAGGTCAGGCAAGTATGGTGGGTGTGGCAATACATCCCATCAAAGTGCAATAATTTCTGATGGATGATCAAACTTGTAGGTGGTCTCATGTCACCATGTAGGAACGTAACTCCTTTACAATCAAGGAGCTCAGAATGTTTATGGATGATGTATTCCTTCAAACTCTCCAATTGCTGACATTATGACAGTACACATTTGAGTTGGTTATTTGTTTCTTTGGTAGGAACTTGAAAAACACAACACCTTTAAATTCCTACCACATTGAGAGCATAACCTTCTTCTGATGAACATCTGTTTTCTATGTTGTTCGAGGCTAACCATTAAGTCGAGACCAAGACTGTTTGTGCACCATCATTTTGTAAACAAGCCACTTATCACCAGTTATCATTTGCTAAAAAAAAAAAAAAAAACATTTTCCTCACATTTAATGAGCACATCACAGATGTTTATACACACCATCAAATGAACGTCTTTGAGTTCATGAGGATCCCAAATACTGAACTTCTTTACATAACCCACCTTTTTCAGATGGTCATGAACACTTGAATGATGGCCGTTCAAAGTTTCTACAATCTCTTATATTGTGCAAGGTGGGTTTGACTCAATCACTGTCTTTATTCTGTTGTCATCAACCATGTGGAACTCCCTGACCAAGGAGTGTCATTGAGATCAAAATCACCAGCATGTAATTTCATGAATGTCAGTTGGCACTGACATTCTTGTAGGCATTGCTATACAACTTCTCCCAAGCTTGACACTCATTCTTCCCTTTATGAAATCAAAACAGTAAAATATGGTGAAAATGCACAATTTGGTCTTCTACCATCAACTTGTAAGATCTCCCACAGTCAACCAACACTCAACCAAATGTTTAATTTTTTTTTTTAGAATGAACCTAGAACTGTAAATGGTCAAATCACAATAACATAGATGTGAATGACTAGTTCTTCCAAAAATGAACTAGTGCCATCTATTGCAAAAATGTATCATGACTTTTCCAATAACCCATAAATTCAATCCTTAAACAAAAAACATATTTGAGTCACCAAAAACAGCAATTTATTTCTGTTGTTGTAAATATAGATCTTCACCAAATATCTTATTGTTTTGGGAAAAGTAATAGTAAAACAATTTACTTGCAAGAAAAGAATAGTTTATTAGGAGGTTCACTGTATAACAAAATAAGAGGCTTAGAAATAATACTTGATTAAACAAATAATGGCCTTATGACGAATGGTGCCATTGACTGTGGTCCTTAAGCCACCCTAATGCTCAGAGTCACTGCAGGAATTTCATAGAGATGTAATGCATATTTATATATAGCATTCAGACTAATCATACCAAACCTTGGACTAGAAACCATTATTCTGTCTGTCCAACTAAGGTATCAACATTCCAATCTTTATGCTATATTCCTTAATCTCAACCTTGGAATTTGATTCAGCACTTCCATGCAATTACAGACCATACCACTGCCCAGTTGACTGACCTAGATGTAGGTTCTTGATCCAAACTGGAACATAATATTCCACATTCCTGACATTAGGAAACTTAATAGATGGATGCCTGCTCACTGTATAATTTACAATCCTTTGCTACGGTTATTGTTTGCATTCTTTACAATTTTGGATTAGAAACAGAATAAATCACATGGTAATCCTGCTGCATGTTATTCCTATGTGAATGTAGACAGCGAAGCACAAAGAAACAATGATGACTTGTTCATTAGTCACACCTAGTAAGTTCTAGAGCAGGAAATTCAAACATAGTTTGACTCCAGATTTTGACAGTAAACTACTATACTCTAGGGTGGTCCTTGGTACACCAGGTCCTATCATATGTATACAGAAAATATCAAAGAATCTTTAGTCCATTCTTTACCTCAGGTTTAAATATTAAAACATAAACCTATGTAATATCCATAAAGCAGAAAATTTCTAATGAATTTTCCTATTCTAGAATGTCCCCACATGAAAGGTGCTTAATACTAAATTCAAGTTTATAACATTACAAAGTCCCTTGGAACAAGGCATTTATTGTTTTATAACATGTCTCATGCTTGACATGTAATAGTGTTTTAACGTCTAGGAATTCTTTTCTTGAGCTTTTATCACTTTCATTCTTTCTGTTTCATTCTGTAACTTTGGCCTCAGTTGTCATCTCTCTGCTTTTTCTTTATAGTCTCTGTGTACTCCTTTTAAATCTTAAAGGTCACCTAGGAGTGAAAAGGACTTCTCTCAATTTCCCCACTCAACTTTGTCTAAGTTAGAATTATACCTTTGCCATTCCTACACAATAGAATCACAACATGACACAATTGATATGTGTCTTAATAAGGACTTTTGCCTTGTAATGAATTTTGTTGAAAGGTCTGTACATTTTTACCTTTCATACATTTTGACTAGCTTTTCTGAAATCACCATATGGCTACACAATGCTGCTACAGAGTTTGAGGATTTATTAGGTACCAATCCTGATCTCAGTTTCAGGTAATCAGGGAACAGAGCAGTTATAGTTTAGCTATTATGAGGTAGGAAGAAGCAATGGAAAGGTGGTCAGCAATTTTCAGGAGTGAATTTGGGGAAATGAAAGAATACCGACCACTAACAGTGACTAAATCTCGGAGACCAGTTACAAAAACACTATCACTGTCTTCCCAATGGAGAATTAGTTGCTGTGCACACAATGCACCTGCCACATTCCATCTTTCCCCCCTTAAAGGAGCAAATGTATTCACACTGGCTGTCATCGCTGATGATAAACTCGGGCATTGCTTCTCTGGAGAAATAGTGAGATAAGCAATGGGTGGAAAACCTTACAAGAACTGCGCTAGCAGCAGAAATAAGAACAGAAGATGGTTGCCTCTGCTTCATGTTTAAATGAAGTTGTACTAGAAGCTTTACTTTCATTCCTGATCCCCATTACAAATGTTCTGCCTTTTTTTGTGAATTTCTGGACTGCACTGTGCCACTATATGTTTCTTTCATTTCTAAAACATAACTGAAATGTTTGCTTCAGTTTATTGGAAACATTTTTAAGTGGATAGAAACGTTTTTATCATTTACTTTCCAAAAGAAGAAAGTGGCCAGATGGGAGAGCTGCTTAGGCCCCTGAAGGGTGAGGGGGTTAGGGACTATTTTTTTTTTTTTTGAGAGGTTTTTGCTATCAGGCACGAGCACTCGCCAGGAAGAGACAGACATAAAGCGAGAAATCACTCCCCAGGGATATGGCCACACCCCAATCCCTTCTCCTCCATTCTCCTCTCAAGATCTTGGGCACAAATGCACACACACACATATGCACAACACCTGGTGTGGGTTTAAGCCACCGGGTCTGGGATTCCAACCATGGTCAACTACATGGGAGTCCAGTGACATAGCCTTTACTCCAACTGCTGGTCCTGGGGGTTAGGAACTTTTAAAGAAAGGGGATTTAGGGTGTGGGGATTAAGGTGATTCCTGACCCAATACTTGGTGGTCTTTACAACTTTGGGTTCTTTCGCTGGTATCTGAGTCAGTCATCTGCAATAAGATCAAGGAGTCTCCCCTTTCTTCCCTCAATTCAGGTGGAAATCTTTCTCTGATCCCATGAAATTCCCCATTGGGGCATGTCCCCTTCCACCTAGAATGGCCAGAATCGGTTTGACTCTTTAGACATTTCTTTTCTGGCTACTAAGGGTACTCAAGGCGGCTAGACACCCTGCCTCTCTTCTAGCAGAGTCTCAGAGCCAAATATCCCTCCATTCTCCCAAAAACGTGCCTGAGGCATCTGAGGAGCCTTGAATTTGCTGCTCCAGTAAATTACCTAAGATCTGGGAGGTACCTATTTGCCTTTTCATTTCCTCATCTGGCTTTATGATAAACTTATTCTAAATGCCTGGACTCAGAAGGTCTGGGGAGTAGGGGGTGAAGATCTCTTCTGTAGCTGCTTCCTGCTTGTTATGCCTGTTGTTGATCCCATTCAAACTCATTAAGAGGGAAAGGGAGCAACTGGACAGTTGGGAAGGCCAGGAGAGTAGCCTTAAGCCTCTTAAAGGAGTCTCCTTTATTTTCTTTTTTAATTTAAATAAACGCTATCAGAAAACAGAAGGCAAGGCCCAAAGGCAAGGAGAAAGAAAAAGGCAGAGATTAATCAGGAAAATCAGGATCAGATGTTAAGTCAGTATTAAAATTCCAATCAAGGTCACCTGAGGCTTTTTCATAAAACTCATTGGCTTGATCTAATATTTTTTTTGGGGGGAGAGATTTTCGCTATAAGGCACGTGTGCTCGCCAGACAGTCAGAGAGAGACATAGAGACAGAAAATGAGAAATCACCCCCCAGGGCAGATGGTCACGTCGCAATCCCTTCTCCTCCATTCTCCTCTCAGGATCTTGGGCACGCACACACACGCACCCAGCGTGAGTTTTAAGCCACCAGGTCCGGGACGCGAACTGCGGTCTACGTGGGAGTCCAGCGACAAAGCCATTACGCTAACTGCTGGTTCCCTTAATCTAATATGTTTAAGACTGTTAATCAGGGAAGGTCCAAAAAGCAATTTCCCTTTTAGCTGTCAAAAACTTGTATCTCAGTACCTGTTAGAGCCCAGGAAGCATTCTTGGAACTGCAAATGACAAAAGCTTAAAACAGCCATAACTAATAACTCGATAGCAGTTCATCATAATTATGATGTAATAGATTTTAAAATTAGCTATTTTTATTGAATACAGCCCTTAAAAATAACGACCAGGATTGTGACTGACAGTCTATCATATCAGCATCATCCAAATTCTGTCTTACATGGTCTTTAGAACACTTAAATCAACAAAAACCTTAATCTTATTAACTTTTATATCTCTTTCTTAGACTCTTAACTATAACTTTCAGTATTCGTCCCTTTACAAGAATATTTTTATAATTACTTGTAGATTTAACAAATAATTATGAATACAAAATGTATTATAATTAAGACTTATTTTAACCGATTTTTAGCCTTTTTTAAATTTGTTCTATCTTTTTTAACCTTACTTTTAATCACACTTATTTCTACACTGTACAACACGGCTTTTTCCAGCATGAATACCATGCATATCATTCAAGATAAAAATATTACCATATACATTATCATCAGCAAGTAGCTTTTCATTTTTTGGGGGGGGTCAATTAAACATATTTTTTCTTCCCCTGGTCTCCTCCATCCATCTGTTACTCACCCCCATATTACCCCATCCTTACTTTATCTAAGATCTACCTTTGTCCTCCCTGCTACTATTCCTTCTAAACTTTCAATTTCTGCTATACAGCACAAATAGTTGGTATAAATTGAGTGGGGATATACAAAGTCTTATAATCTGGCTTGTCTTGCTTAGCATTAAGTCTTCCATATTCATCTGCTTCATATCAAATGTCAGAATCTCACTGTTAAGGCTGAGTAGTATTCCATAGAGAACATTTGCCACATTTTTTCAATCCACTCATCTATTTTTGGACATTTGGGTTGATTCCATGTCCTAGTGATTGTAAATAATGCTGCAATAAAAATGGATGAGCAAGTATTTTTCCTATTGAGAGTTTTTCTATCCTTTGGGTAAATTCCTGAGAATGAAATTACTGGGTCGTAAGGTAGTTCTATTAGTAGGTTTCTGAAGAATCTCCATATTGTTCTCCAAAGTGGTTGTACTAATTTGCATTCCTACCAACATGTAGGAGAGTTCTTTTCACTACAGCCTTGCCAGCATTTATTTATTTTTTAAAAATTTTACCTATTCTGACTGGGGTTAAGTGGTATCTCGTGGTTTTGATTTGCATTTCCCTTATGGTAAGAGATGTCGAGCATGCTTTCATATGCTTTTGGGCCATTTATATGTCTTAGGAGAATTGCCTGTTCAGTTAATTTTCCCATCTTTTAACTAAATTTTTTGTGTGTGCATGCATAAGCTGCTTGAGTTCCCTATATATTCTAGTTCTCAGTCCCTTACCTAAGGTATAGTTTACAAAAATATTCTCCCACTGTGAGGGGTGTCTTCTTGTTCTATTTATTGTTTCTTTTGCTGTGCCAAAGCTTCTCAGCCTAATATAGTCCCATTTCTCTATCTTTGAGACTATTACTTGTGCTTTGGAGGTCTTCTTTAAGTAGTCCTTGGCTTACTCCAAGGTATCCGTTAGTTTTTCCTGTGTTTTCCATCATTTTATAGTTTGAAGTTTTAAGTTTAGATACTCATCCATTTTGAGTTAATGCATTACTATCTGTCTAACCCCAAAGTTAGGTCCAGGTCCAAGCAAAGCAAGCCAGATTATAAAAGACAGACTTTGTATGTCTCCCTTGCAAGCCTTCACTACAGAGCTACCAAAGCTAATTAGTCATCTTCCCCTTTCCACGCAGTTTTTCTTGCACCAGGAAGAAGTGTTGTGTCAGTTTTGTTCAATGATACAAAATTAAAGTTACTGAAGGCTTCAGAAACAAGTGCTTGCTTTTTCTGATAAAAATAAAAATTATATAAATCCTAGATGGTGCCTTAAGCTCAACAAATTCACCTGTAAAAATTATAAAACTCAGAATTGTCAAAAATAAAAAAAAATCAGTGCTCTGTAATCTAGCTATAAGCATACAACAAATCAGAAACGTTAATTCAAGGGGGGGAGGGGAAAAAACACAAACTAGGATTTTAAAAAGTGAGACTTCTGGTGTTTAAGCCTAAGGGTGCTCCCATCTCACCTCTACACTCAACTTCATCAGCTCAGTAGTTCAACCAGAGTGAGGCAAGCTGTGAAAACACCTCTCTTGCCAGAGGAAGTTGGCTTGATTTGGAACAGAGTAAATTCTCAATGGTATTATTGAAGCAACAGTTATTTTGGTGGCAATGATTCAATGAGACCAACATCACAACTAGTCTGAGGTTTTGATACTGGTTGTGTTAAGCCACAGCCTAGCACACCAGCCAAAAAGTTAATAGGAACCTCCAGCAACTACAACGACCACATGGGGCCTTGATATGATTCCCATATCTTTGTGGTCTGTAAGGCTGCACATGAGCACAAAAGAGCATATATATGCACAGGAGACACCAGGGAGGGCCCTAACTTTTCTAGTTATCTCTGCCAGAATGTGAAGCCTAATGCAGAAGAGACATCAGAAAAACAGCAAAAAGTAAAAGCTAGAGTATACTTTAAATGGTTTCAAATGTATTCTCCAATCCACAAACTCACTAGCAAAGGGTGAAACATTTATTGGCTCAGTTGTTTCAGTATGATTTTGACCAGTCACTTTCCTGCCAACTGAGTTATAATGACTCTCGTCTAGGATATAAATTTTGGGGCATGGGGAAACACATTTGTGCAGGGCATCAGTGGCCACACACTAAGGGGACAGGTAGATTCTAGTCCAGGCAAGTCACTAAATAACAAAAAAACAGCAACCTTAACAATCCCTTCCCCCTGCTTCCCAGAAAAAAAGTCAGAATCTAAATTTGCTACATTTTCTGAGTTGTCTAGTTTGCAGCCAAAAACATGAGGCATACCAAGAAACAGAAAAGCATGACACATTAAAGGAAAGAAAACAGACAATACAAATTTTCTCTAGGGTGGGGCGTGGATATTGGATTTACAAGATAGAGACTCCAAAGGACCTATTTGGTCATCGGGAACATCATGACATGCTTTTCTGGTTTTCTAAGCAAAAATGCATCATGACTTTTCCAAAGACCTAATATTATAAATATGCTCAAAGTGCTTAAGGAAACCATGGCAATAGTGCATCCAAAAATGTGACTAAAAATAGAAATAAGAACCAATGTGAAGGGACCAGCAGATGACATAATAGTTATGTTGCTGGACTCCCATGAAGTCAATCACAGTTGAGTCCCAGACTCAGTGGCTCAAAACTCATGCTGGGTACATGTTTGTGCATACCCAAAATCCTGACAGGAGAATAAAGGAGGAGGGGATTATGTCATGGCCATCTCCTTCAGGGGGTGATTTCTTGCCTTCTGTCTGGTGATTGCAGGTGCCCTATAGCAAAAATCTCTTTAAAAAAAGAAAAAGATTCAATATGAAAGCCTACTGGAAAGTACAATAAACGAAAATGGAACTTAAAAAATGGGTTCAAGAACAGATACGAGCTGAGGGAACCAGCAGTTAGCATAATGGCTATGTCGCTGGACTCCCACGTAGTCGACTGCGGTTTGCGTCCCAGATCCGGTGGCTAAAAACTCACGCCGGGCGCGTGTGCGTGCGTGCCCAAGATCCCAAGAGGAGAATGGAGGAGAAGGGATTGCAGCGTGACCATCCCCTCTGGGGGGTGATTTCTCGCTTTCTGTCTCTCTGTCTCTCTCTGTCTTTCTGGCAAGCGCATGCACCCTATAGTGAAAATCTCTCCAAAAAAAGAAGAAAAAAAAAAAGAACAGATACGAGCTGTCAGAAGAATCAATAAAATTAAAGATTAATGGAAATTTCCTATAAAACATGTTTTTAAAATATTTTTGCCAAAGAACATGTGTGCTTGCTGGAAAGAGGAACAGTGAGAAATCACCCCTTTGGGGGATGGCCATACCACAATCCCTTCTCCAGGGATTTTTGACATGCTCGCACAGGTGCTTTGCATGAGTTTCCCACTTTCAGGGAGGACAATTTTTTTCTATGAAGACTTCAGTTGATCGAATGAGGCCTAACCATATTTGGAGGGTATGTGCTTTACTCAAAGTTCACTGATTCAGATGTTAATCCCATAAAAAAAATAAAACTTTCACAGAAGCACCTAGAATAATATTTGATCAAATATGTGGCTACTGCAATCTAGCCAGGTAGACACATAAAATTTTCTATTGCTAAGAGCAAAGGGTGAATCCCAAACCTGTGATCAATAGGTAAGGGTTCATCAAGATATCATTTCTTAGCATGGATTCAGAACAGATGTGACAGCAAATACTAAGAAAACACAAGTCAAAGCAAAGAAAACTGCATTTAAAAAAGAGGGATGCAAGGATAGACAGAGGTACTTAGAGAATAAAGGATAGATAACCAAAAGGAAAAAAAAGAGAGATGTATGCAAATCAATGGATTAGATATAGAACCAGATAAGTAACAAAGATTTAAAAAAAAAAAAAAAGGCAAGAGCACAGAGGAAAAGAAAGCCAAGCTTAAATTTTCTTGAACAAAAAAATTATTGTTTCATATGTCTTTTAGCCTAATGAGTTCTATTTTGCATGTAATCCTAATTTCTAACTTTAACAATATTTCACAATAATGAATTGGGTATGTGTACGTGTATGTATAAAATTATTCATCTGTGCACCTACACTGGACCATACATAGTAGTTTATGTTTCTATTAACAGAAATATATTATCAAATTTTCTACAATCCCTTGGTAGGTTCTATTAAACCAATAGCCAACATTGGTAAAATATTTGACCAGAATACATGTGCAATGTATACCTATGCTGTAAAACTAAAGCACGCCAATTAGTATGTGTGCGAATTAAGTCTATAAATTGACTACTAACCAACAACTTGACTCAACCTGCCATCCTAAGTACAGAAGACTGTGGTTTTGAGTCAAGACATTTTTTAACACCTTTAAGAGATAAAAATGGAAGTACTTCAAATATAATCACAAATATTCTTAATAGAACCAATACAAAAACTGATTTTATTCTAAAGGTCTTTTTTGTTTGTTTTTAATTTGTCAGAGGAAGTATGAGCTTGCCAGAAAAAAGACATGAAAGGAAGAAGAAAGTATTACCGCAATCCCCTCTCCTCCATTTTGCCGCTCTTAGGATTTTGGACAACCCTCTCTTCCCAGCCCACACACACAGCTGGCATGTTTGTTTTCAAGCCAGGTCTAGAATTTGACCATGAGGTCAGCCATGTGAGATCTGGCTTCCATAATCACTGGTCTACAGACTAATCTAAAATTATTTTTAGATAAATGAGCAAATATTTTAAATACTTATGTATATAAATTTAGAAACATGATAGCTATTGAGGTTATACTGAAATAAAAGCAATTTTAAAAAATAGATATCAAGTGATTTACTCATGAAAATATGATATTTCCCCAAAAACCATTCAAATTTTTGAGTCAAGATATAAAACAGATTTTAAAATGCAATAGCATTCACAATATATAGATAAGCTCTTATATTCACTTTGCACAAGGATATATAATAGTATTGCTTTATTATTTGCACAGAGCTTAGTTACAGTTACTAAGGGAAACTAAATTGCAATATTTTGACTTACACGTTAAGAACACTTGCCCTTAATGTTTTATTAATATAAAAATTTGAAATTAATTCCTCAGGTAAAAAACTTTTTAAAAGGCTCTGCAAAAAAATTTCAAATTTATAGTTCGTTGTAATGTATTTTATCTGAATGATTTGAGATTATGTGATCAAAACTTTAAGTCTAATTTTGCCTCTTTTATGAATTTGTACTCATTATAATAAATTTAGTTGTTACACTTTTCCCTTTCCCAGAATTTGTCACCTGAAATAAAAATAAATTGCATAAATGAATGGGCTAGACTTTTTAGTATGAAACTCCTGAAAAAAGCCGTGAGTCGATGGGAAATAGAGATGAGACATCATTAGTGTACAAGACCTTGAATGCCCTTCTACTTATCCACTATTTTTGCTTTAGGGCCCCTCATCAAATCCTAGTTTCTCCATTACATCTTCTTTGATTTCAATAGCAGGAAGATGAATTTCACTCCTTTTTTTTTTTTTTTTTAACTACACTTGTTGCTTCTTCAAAGCATTTATCACTTTGCATTTATATTAGTACCCTATTAGATTCTAGAATTCATTTCTTATCCTACAATACCTAGCAAAGTGATATGAGTACATTCTCAATATTTTTTGGAACCACCTAAGTATTTTGCTATATTCTACCATTGAACTTTTATTAAATTTGATAAACTCCTACAACTGGTTCCTTAATGCTTGAGCACCAAAAGTGGAACTCAATATTCTTTGTAAATTCTAGTATTTAGGAAACTTTCCATTTTTAGCAACACATAAAACATACCGTAAATGTTATAAATTTATGTAGATGTTCATTTTACTCAGACAGAATGATGAAAATGTGCTTAAGATCAGAATCAAGAAAATCCAATCAAAATGTAAACTTTGGAAAATTCAAGTTAAGGTTTTAAAAGTGCAAAAGGTAAAAAAGACAAGACATTCTTGAATAAGGTAAGAGAACTACCATGCCAATTGAGATGTTAAGTTTAAATAATTAAGACAGTAATATTGAAGAATTGAAAAGAATGGAAAGACAGCAAGGTGGTCCACATACAGACATTAGTTTGACTGTAAAGGTGTACGATGGAATACATTAGAGTTCACTGGAATTTACTGTCCCTTTATCCACCGGGATAATATGTACACAAAACTGTTGAATTGTTGCCCATGGTCTAGCTTTGGCCAATGAAATATGAGACAAAGTATATTTCAGGGCGAAAGGTTTATGAACCCCTGTGTGTACCTCTCTCCTCCTTTCCCTTTTGCCACAAAGAAACGTTCCAGATAGAGGATGTGGCATAAAGCCAAAGCCTACCATGATGGACTAGAAATGTAAATGAAAAATAAACTGGGTTCTTTTGAGCAGTTGAGATTTGGGAGTTATTTGTTGCTATAGCAAATCCTAGTTTTCTCTGAGTTTGCACTGAGAGTAGTTCATAGTCTTTTTGGTTAATCATGCTGAGATAAAAATAGTTTCATATGGAAAAAAAATTAACTCTCCCCTACCTCACATCATACATAAGAATTAATTTTCAGTAAGTTGTATATCTATAGCAAAATAAAAATGCATTTAGCATACATTATAAGGACACATGTTTGAGAAGTGCCTACTAAAAGACCAAAAAATTTTATTACTTAAAAATTAAGACTTCTCTTTATCCAAATACATCATTAAAAGCCCCAGAGTGAAAAAGAATATTTACAAGATTTACTGCTGACAAGTTCATACATAGCACTTTTTTTTTTTTATAATGGACAAAACCCTTATATGGCCATTTCACCAAGAGTTCATCCAAACTGAGAAACATAAGAAAAAGAGCATAACTTCATTAGCAATTAGTGAAATGAAAATACCAACATATATCACCATTATAACCCTCCAGAGCAGGTAAAATGGAAACAGACAATACCATATGTTGATTAGAAGGGAAGCAACAGAAACTCTTATACATATTAATATTTTAGATCAGTACAACCACTTTTGAAAAGAATTTGGTATATGGACTAAAGTAAAAGCTATGACACATTTTATCACTCAGAAATTCCATTCCTGAAATATATACTCAAAAGACTGAAGTACCTTCATTAGGCTTAGAGATCTGGCTCTAAGAAACCCTCCCCCCCTTTCAAGGAAGGGTCTGCTGCCCAGTTGTGGTCAGTCAACAGTGTTCAGCTACCAGTTCTTTCAAGGCTGGCATCAGCTGAAGAGACATACGATCACCCATGTCTCATTCTGCTACCAAGTGAGGGGCAGCACTAAGGCCTAGATGTTTTTTAGCCTCCAGAACCTCCCTATCAGGTTTGTTACTCCTTTATCCCAGTTCAGCTTCTCTTTCTGTCCAATCTTGCACCAGCCCTCATCATTCACAGGTGTTAAACCCTACAAAGCATCACAAATGGCAAGTTCTATCCCAGCATCTGCTTCTGAAAAACCTCAACGAGTTGTGATTTGAAGCACAACCATTCACGACCCAACTGGCAACGGAATCCAGATCAGCAGTAGGTGATACATGGACAGCCTCTGAATACAGGTGTTGACCACACTGTAACTTTCATTGGCAGTGAATTAGGAGAGTGTGCTGGTAAATGGGGAATGCACCTGTACCGAGTTTCAGAAACAACTGGATTAAACAGTAGCTATTGGGTGTTGAATGACTACTACTGAGCACCATTACTATGCTAGAAAAACATAGTAAGTAGTTGTGTGAGCAATGAATTGGCAATTCTGAAACCCCCCAGAGCCTTTTGAGTTGCCTGCAAAGCAGATCCCATCAATTCTATTGGGGGAGTAGAAGAAAGCTGAGGACCCAAACTAGGATTTACTAGATTAGCTGCATTTGAAAGAAAGCTAAATACCCAACTAAGGCAGTGATGGGCTTTGGTTGAGAAAAACTCCTAGCTCACAACCACTTGGGGGATTTGGACAATCAGCTGAAGGAGAAGGGAAGACTCTGAACTCTGATGGTAGTTCATGGACAGTGTTTAGGGGCTAAATTGTGGCTCTTCATCCTCAAATTATTATACTGAAGACTGAAAGCATAGAAATGTATTTGGAAATGGAGGTCTTTAAAGAGGTTATTAAGGTAAAATAAGGTGGGAGATGTCAACTTAGAGAAATTTCAGTAACAAATATCAAGTTTGAATATAAAACCTTCTGTAGTAATCAAGTTTCTAGGCAAAAATTTAGGCCCAAAGATGAACACCCCTGGAAAGAGAACCATTAAACATAAGACATAATGTCTAGGTTCTATTAGAAAAGGGAAAGTGAGCAATATTCTACCCCCCCCCCCCCCCCGGAAAGAATGTTTACAGATTTTCCCCCCCCCCCCCCCGCCAGACAGTATGTTTTAAAGAATTCACATATTACTTTAATTTGCATCTCATTAGTCAGCTCTTGGTCATGTAGCTTAATATAGCTGCAAAGGTAACTAGAAAATGTGGTCTCTACTTTGTATGGGAATTAGAATAAAACTCAGGATTGTTTTTAGTAAGAAAGGAGAATAATGATTGTGAAGGAGCTGCAAGTGTTTACTAAAGCAGATCTTGTTTGAGATTTCTTTACTCCTCTTTTACATGCAAAATACTTAATTTTCATTTTGCCTTTGAGTCCCATGTTTCTAACATATGGGTACTGAAATGAAACAATGGACATATTTTTGGATTAGGTATTCTCAGACTTGTACCACAATGGCTGTTCCCACTGCCTCTTAGTATGATTGTGTTTAGTTCTAAGAAATCTACCAATGTAACTATGGAAGTCACAGTAGGTGAGGGTAACTTTTTTTTCCTTTTTAAAGAATTATTTAACTTTATTTACTTACTTATTTTTAATTTGACCAGAGAGGGACAACAAGAGAAGGGGAAAGTGGGAAAGCAAGTCCTCAGATCCAATACTCCAACCACAGTCAGCCATGTGGGAGTCCAATGCCCTTAACCACCATGCCAGCACCACTTTTTTTTTTTTTAAGAAAAATTTGTTTTTATGTATTTTTTTATTTTGATCAGAGAGAGCACAAGTGAGAAAGCAAATCACCAGGTCTGGGGCTCAAACCACAGTCAACCATGTGGGGAGTCCAGCACTTTAGCCACCATGCCACCTGCCAGCTCCAGAGTGTGGGGGGGTAACTTTGGATAAGTCACATTAAATCAAGATTAAATCCTCAGGATTCTGAAATTTGCCTATCAAGATCTATCCCTTCTCCTTTTTGCAACCATACCAGTAATTACGGTCAACCCAAACCCAGGTTTGTGTAGGGCTTTCTCTGGGGCTGCTGGCAAATATGAACATCAAAGAAGCCGTATAACCTGGCTGGCAGATACTGGAATGAATCAGGAGAGTGGGACTGGATGGGACTGAATCCCAAGGCTGCTAAATCAAACAGATGGATGAGAGGTGAAGCATCAGATTTCTTAAGACAACTTAACACTTGGAAGACCTCTCTCATGGGAGAGAATTCCTGACATGGGCCCTGTAACAGTGCGAACGGGTTGCCTTGGCTTAGGAGAAAAAAAAGAAGTGATGACCCTCTTTAATTGAATTAAAAATGCATAATAGCCTTAACAAACAATGAGGAAGATGAGTCAATCGTACAAGTAGAAAGTAGATCTGAATTGTGCAATGGGTGATTTGTAGCGTACCTTTAGTGTTCTAAATTCCCTCTTCAGGGCAAGTACCCATCCCCAAGCTGCTGGCAATGTTAAATGCCGATGACTCGGAGCCGTGCTCAGTAAGAATTATTTTAGGCTTGTGGTTGTCAAAAAATGGCCCACAGGCTGGCTACTTATTTTAGTACCCAAAGTTATACTAGAAGGTAGCAATGCCAATTATTTACACATTGTCTATATGGCTTTTACACTACACATCAGAGCAAAGTAGTTGTGACAGAAACAGTATAGCCTGTAAGATTGCTGCTCTAGGCTACAGATGTCTTATCCAAGGTTATCCATTCCTCCCAACTCCCTAGCTGAGACTACTGCTGTAAAAGGACCAGATACTTATGTCTGTGCATCAGTTAGGGATAATGCAGTTCCAGATAATGCAGCTGCAGTTGTTTGAGAGTCAATTTCTCTTTCCACCCAATTCTGCCTTCACTTCTTTGCAGGAGTTCCTACTGAAAGTACTCCACAAACTTCTGCATGCAAATTTTAGTTTCCACCTATTTCCAGAGAACACAGACACATATAATCAGTGATGTACTCTTTAATGGTAATAGTCATAACCCTGTGACTTTAATACATCTTTTTTATTCTCCAACTTGAAATGCTCTTTTCTAACCAGACAAATTCTTATCCATACTTGAGGATCAAGATTCACATGTGTTCCATTAGTCCTTAGACCAAATGAAATTAATCACTATCAACTGCAATACTACAGCACTGATATGGAGATTACTTATATTCTTTTCTCTACTTATGTGTGATAAAACATTTTTTTAAAGTGCATATTCTCAGATATCTGCAGGGCCTATGCAGTTAATTATTGTATGTGGGCTTGTGTGAGTGATACTCAACTTGTGAGTGAGGGATTCAAGAATTTTTTTTAAGATTTATTTAATTCCATTTGTTATTAAAATTTTTTTAACTTGACTAGAGAGAGAGAGAGAGAAAGGGAAAGTGAGAAAGCAAGCCACCAGGTCTGGAACTCGAACCATGTTCAGCCATGTGGGATTTCAGCACCTTTACCCACCACACCACCTGCTGGCCCCAAGGAATTCAAGGAATTTTAAATGCTAAATATTTTTCTTAATCATTTTTAAAGAAATGTGTGAATAGGCTAGGATTTCCTTTCTCCTTAGTCCCTTTTTTTCCTTTTCAATCTAGTAATGAATAAATTTTGGGGAAGACATAAGGATTTAAAAACTATTGAAACAATTATGCTAATACAAAGACCATTTCCATTTTTTTTTGAGAGTTTTTTGTTTGTTTGTTTGGCTGTAGGGCATGTGCACTACTCACCAGAAAGAAAGAGAGAGGCAGAAAGCGAGAAATTACCATCCCTTCCGGGGTGATGGCCACACCACAATCCCTTCTCCTCCATTCTCCTATTGGGATCTTGGGCATGCATGCACACGCGCCCGGTGTGAGGTTAAGCCACCAGGTCTGGGGCTGGAACCTCGGTCGATTACATGGGAATCCAGCGACACAGCCATTACGCTAACTGCTGGTCCCACACAATGACCATTCCTTAAGCACCAGACATTTCTAGGAGTTTTGCACGCATTAACCCTCTCAGCATCCATAAGATCAAGGTCCTGTTACTATCACCATTTATTTTGGGGGGGCGAGAGGTTTTTGCTATAGGGTGCATGCACTCAGACAGAGAGACAGAAAGCAAGAAATCACTCCCCCAGGGGTGATGGCCACACCGCAATCCCTTCTCCATTCTCCTTTTAGGATCTTGGGCACACACGCACACATGCCTGATGAGAGTTTAAGCCACCAGGTCCGGGACTCAAACTGGCTTCAACTACATGGGAGTCCAGCAACATAGCCATTACGCCAACTGCTGGCCCCTACTATCTCCATTTTATAAATAATTGAAGCTCACATTAATTAACTGGCCATGGTCACAAAGATCATGGTGACAGACATGATTCAAGTGTAACAATTTTTTAACCTACCTTAAAATAATTTGCCTTAAAAAAAAAAGGTTTTTTGCAATACATTTTGTGGCTTAAGAAGCCATCATTGCAAGAAATAGGTTTATTTGACTGCTAGAGATTACTCTGAAAAATTCTAAAAGTTTGAGATCTCCTACATTTAGAGGATGGTATTCTATATGCTTCCAAATTGGAACCAGAATCCTGAAGCAGCAGCAGAGTGAGAGAAAAGAAAAGAGAACTTGGAACAATGAAAAGAAAGCTGACTATTGTGGCAGCTTTTCTGTATACTCATGGTGCTTTGCTCCAGGTGGATATGTGAATATTTTTATAACATCTTCCAGACTCCATGTGTGCATGTAATCAGCTAGTGGTGACACTGATTTCTTTTGGGGCAGAGATGAAACCTGCTCTTCTCAGACATTATAGGTACTACCTAGGGACTACAAATGAATACAACTTTATCAACACCACTCCTAACTGTTTGTATGAACATTGTAAACATTTCAATAAACATGTGTCTCTGTTAACTATGTCTTTTACCCTTGGTCTACCCAAGTGAGGTTAGCTTTTAATTTGATATGATTAATAGGGAGAAGTCAGACCAGCAAGAAGTCATTATGAACAACTAACATGTTTATTATAGTGAACTTTATGATAAAATACGAATTTTCGGATAGTGAAAATATATATTTTTACTTTCTATGGGAGGAAATGGAATATAGTATAACAGCTACTGAAACAGTCATCAGTATATTCCAGTCCTTGATCTCTGCCATGAACCACTCTTACAATCTCAACTACAGTACTTTGGTTTATCCTGGCTTTCTCATTTCAGGGATATTTTGAGATTCCACTGAGATAATCCATGCCACACCCCTACAAAAATGTTGCCATGTTGGAACATATTTTATATTGTTGATTATATTACCTTATGCATGTTAGACCTTCTAAATATCTGCTGTTCAAAATTAAGCTCCTTCGTGTTAGCATTTCAATGAACTACATGTTCCTACTGATACATAAATGTTTAATAATCAAAATAGGTAAAATGCCTTAATTATATACAATACTAATTCTTAAAACCGTGAGACTTCTATTACTGTAATACCCACTTCACACATAAAAATTACGAAGCTCACATAACTGGTTATATAGCTTCATAATTCATGAGTACTAAAGAAAAGGATTTGACATATTTCTACTGAACACCAGTACCCCCATCACTGCCCTCACAAAATGTTTCTTGAACTTGTATATAATTCTCATTTCTTGAAGGAGACATTCTCAGGACAAAAACAAAACAAAACAAAAAAACACTATGGTTTCCTAATTGCAAAACAAGTCTCCAAACAATTCAAATCTGTTTTAGATGCAAGCAAGCAAGCACGCATGCATGCACGCATGCTCTTGCTCTCGCTCTCTCTCTCTCTCTGTATATATCCACAAGATATTAATGGATGTCATAATGCATGTCTGTGCTGAAATCTAAGATCATGGAGCTATTTCTCATTTTTAATTTGCTTTATATAATTATCTTCTTTTGCAAAAACAAATGTAATTTGGAATGTTTTAGTTAGAAAAGTTTCTATTAATTTAAAGAATGTTCTGCTTGCAATATCACTAATGTAATCAGGAAAGGTAACACAAAGGAATAGTACTGTAATAGGCGCCCCTTCCCATCACAATATCATCAAGCAGCTCCTCAAAAAAAATCAGAATTTTCATTTGGACAGCAATATTTATTTTAAATAGATATAGAAATATGTGCTGAACTCTTCATAAAAGTTCTTATTACCTGTGAACCCCAGAGGCAGCCATCTATACATTAGCATAGATAACTACCTGCTTTGTAATGATGTGTACGAATCTGACATTCTAGTTACCTGTTTCCATGAGCAAGTATAAAATATTTACTACTTCTGGCATCCGACCAACTAATTACCTTCAAAAATTCAACCAGGGTCTGCATAAAATATAAAATTAAAACTTTTAAAATAGTTTCCTTAGAATCTTTTAACTTTATATTCCCTTTTAATTCTAAGTAGTCCTTGGGGCTAGAAGTCTCAGGGTGCTGAAAAAGTTATTCAATGATCCTAGAAAAATAACTAAGGTCATGCCAGTGGTTCTTAAATACACTTTATGTATTTAATTGAAAATCACATCTCCTTTACCTTCTCTCAGCATATATTGTACTTAACACTCTGAACATCAGCCCTCGGAATAAAGAAATGAATAATATATGAGTTGCTCTTTATTATGATTTTGAAGCCTGATTTAAAATTAATTTTCAAGACTATCATGGAATACCAAATGTCACATTCACTAGTACCTGTATACTGCTTCCCAACTGCAATGTGCTGTTTGCCACAGCCATCTGTTCATATTCTTCCTCTTCCAACTTGAATGAACATTTTGACGGAACCTCTTTCTAAAGGAAAAGACTTAGGGATTTGAAGCTCTCCAGGTTTTTACAGAAAGTTCGGATAAAATTTGCACTCTATTTGACAGGAATCAACACACACACTATAAAAACTACCAATTATTTGTGATATACTTGATCATACCAGGAAAGTCTGTTATAGTATTTTATTGATAGATCTTATTGCTCATGTACTTGAAGTGTGTAATGTGAAGTCTACAGGAACTATGGATACAAATGCAATAACTAACTATGGAATATAACATACTCTAAAAATACTGGAAAAGAGTATTTTCATACAAACACATCCTAAATGCCCAAACTAAAAACCTTCAGCACACCATAATTACATTCAAGTAAGAGGAATTCCTTGATATTTAAGTATTTCTTGGCTGATAAATGAATCAATAACTGATGAAGTAAGGGCCCTTCATGTATAATGATTAAATGTAAATAATAAATCACACAATTTTTAAAAAGTGAGGGCTCTTATATGTTTTGGACAGTTTCAAACTTGTGAAACTGTCTATCTAGACAAAATAGAATCACACAGTGAACAACTTTTTTGAATCTATTCTATAAGGAACACTGTATAACTTGAGGAAAATGGAGAAGAAAAGGGGACACAGTATTCGAGAAAGTACTTACCCTCAAATTTGCTTTGTATCTGCAAAAGGATACACAGGATAATATTGTGAGACCAAAACAAAAATCATAAAATCTAGTAACAAACACCGGCAGCCCTTATCATCATCAATATCAGAAGCAATATGCTCTTACATAAACTCTTTTGTAAAGAAACCAGATAACCTAAAGGTAAATAATTCATGACTGCATCATTGAGGTGTCTCTATACTCCCAAAGCAGACTAAGGAAATGATTTTGGCAAAGTTTACTATGTGAAAATGTTAGTCATGAGACTTATCTCCTCTTGCTAAGTGTAAAGTGTGTCGCCATTTTCTTTCTAGGTCAAATGCCGAGTGCATGGAATAAATTCCCAAAAATGTGATCTGCCTTGGATCCCTCAGTCCCACTGATCACCCTGGCTGATACAGCTGATCAGGCTGGCTCAACCGACATCATTTTCTTCTTTATCAGGTCAAGTATCTCAAATTGAAACCAATTCTAACCAATTTCTAAGGTAAACTACTCTTAAAGGGTGAGGGAGGGAATTCTTTGGCTAGAGGCTCCGAATGAACAAACTGTATTTCTAGATCTATGACTTGACTCAACTAACTTGAGTATAAAGGTTTCATCATCCATACAATGAGTAATAGTCACTTCTGTAAAAATCAGAGAAAGACTGACAGCCATGTTTGTAACTTTTCCAATTGGCATGAGCTGCCAAAATTGAATCAGTTGCTACCATGATCCTGAACCATCAGTGACATGCTCAAATATATTCTGATTGGCTAAGTGGCGATTTAATTGATTCTGCTTCTACATACTCCACATTATTAAACCTTTATTTTAGTAAAAGTCAAACAACTTGATTTGTTAAGTCCCTAGAGAGAAGTACCGTTGGGGCAATGCAAGATTGGAAAAAAGAGTTTCTCACCCAGGTGGAACTATCGCAAACACAAGTGAAAAAGATCAAAGAATAATGGCAATGAGTTATCTGGATAAGGAGAAACACATGGCTCATTCCTTATGAGCAAGCACAGCACTGTTATTAATTGGATATTCCCTAGGATACTTAAAGACAAAAAGATGTGTCTCACACATACATGCACATATATAAAGTTATTTGTCTATTACTGAAAAGAGATTACTCTAAAAGGTACCCAAGAGAGCAAAAGAGGAGACACTAATGTCCTTTTTCCTTTCCCAGACCATCAAGTAAGCCAAAATAAAGAGCTTGATATATATCAGACAGGGATTTAGCCGAATGTGTCAGCATGGAATACAAGCACTGTAGCAAAGAAGAATGGATTATATGCTTTCAAAACCAATGTACATTATATAATCTACCCTGTGGTGGCCATGTCAGGTGGGGATAATCGAACAAGCTTCGCCAGTAAACAGTACCACGCAGATTTTTTTTTTTTTGGTTGAAACCACATTTTTCAAAGATAGTTTTTATTCAACTCAACAAATTCCTGTTTAATAGTTCATTTAAACCTTTTTCCCCTTAAACAATTCATTACAGACTGCAAAAGGCTCTGTGAAGCATTTTGAAATGGGCTTTGCACTAATGTGATAAGAGATATCTTTTGAAAAATAAAATAAAAGCCAGCAGAGCATATGGTGCTTACACTCAGACATTTGTTTTTTATACTAAAATTCACCAGAGTACACTGGAGTTTTTAAGAAACAAACAAAAATACTTCCATACCTACAGGGATGCTCTTGTTTCTCACATATTTTAATTAACTTTAAAAACAGTATCATTACATCTTTTAGGAGCAACCTTAAGAGTTAGATAGGAAGAAAACCAATGTTTATTGCAAACATACCACTGTATGTATGCTCTGCATTTGGCATGTTCTCTCCCATTAAACACTTAACAACAATCCTTTCAAAGTAGGTACTATCATCCTACTTTACAAATGTAAATACTGGAAACTGCCTCAATATCTCACTGCTCTGGAGAGCCACAGGATATATGCTGAAACCTCTAATTTATTAATTAAAAACATCACAGTATATACCAAGCAAACGGTACCAAAGACACCACAGTCCACAGAACAAACACGCTCCAGCTTTCATGGAATCGACAGCTTAATGACCACTACAAGAAACTGCAAAGGTCCCTGGAGGCTTCCCAAAGGTCTCACCTCTCATTTTGGGAACGCCTCGATTAACCTGAGGTTTGTTCCAGGACGAGTGTGGCTAACAACCCCCCCCCACACTAATGTCCTTTTTCCTTTCCCAGACCATCAAGTAAGCCAAAATAAAGAGCTTGATATATATCAGACAGGGATTTAGCCGAATGTGTCAGCATGGAATACAAGCACTGTAGCAAAGAAGAATGGATTATATGCTTTCAAAACCAATGTACATTATATAATCTACCCTGTGGTGGCCATGTCAGGTGGGGATAATCGAACAAGCTTCGCCAGTAAACAGTACCACGCAGATTTTTTTTTTTTGGTTGAAACCACATTTTTCAAAGATAGTTTTTATTCAACTCAACAAATTCCTGTTTAATAGTTCATTTAAACCTTTTTCCCCTTAAACAATTCATTACAGACTGCAAAAGGCTCTGTGAAGCATTTTGAAATGGGCTTTGCACTAATGTGATAAGAGATATCTTTTGAAAAATAAAATAAAAGCCAGCAGAGCATATGGTGCTTACACTCAGACATTTGTTTTTTATACTAAAATTCACCAGAGTACACTGGAGTTTTTAAGAAACAAACAAAAATACTTCCATACCTACAGGGATGCTCTTGTTTCTCACATATTTTAATTAACTTTAAAAACAGTATCATTACATCTTTTAGGAGCAACCTTAAGAGTTAGATAGGAAGAAAACCAATGTTTATTGCAAACATACCACTGTATGTATGCTCTGCATTTGGCATGTTCTCTCCCATTAAACACTTAACAACAATCCTTTCAAAGTAGGTACTATCATCCTACTTTACAAATGTAAATACTGGAAACTGCCTCAATATCTCACTGCTCTGGAGAGCCACAGGATATATGCTGAAACCTCTAATTTATTAATTAAAAACATCACAGTATATACCAAGCAAACGGTACCAAAGACACCACAGTCCACAGAACAAACACGCTCCAGCTTTCATGGAATCGACAGCTTAATGACCACTACAAGAAACTGCAAAGGTCCCTGGAGGCTTCCCAAAGGTCTCACCTCTCATTTTGGGAACGCCTCGATTAACCTGAGGTTTGTTCCAGGACGAGTGTGGCTAGCCACACCCCCGCCTGCATGGGGAAAAGGGGAGAACTGAGGGTGGGTACTCAGTGGGTACTGACACAAAAGCCAAATGCCTAGGAGCCCAACCTGAGACCAAGGGGTTCCTGACACCGTATTTGTTTCCACCGGCAGCTCCTGTGCCTCTCTGACTGGTGTCTAGTTCACACCTGCTACAGCTCTGGCGCTGGGAACGAACCTCCGTTCTCCCCCAAATACCACGGGAAAACCAGGACCAAGGCAGCCTCTAGTTCTGTGAGACGAAAACACAGGTTCAATGCACCAGCACAAAAAACAAATTCAAACATTTGTACTTATCAGCTCCTGGGCGAGGAGGTGCAGAGCCGGTCCGAGAGACCCTGGTTCCTGGTCTCGCGAGACAGAAAGGGCATCAGCCAGAGCAAGCGCGAGGCTAGAGCGGCCTGTGGAGCGGAGCAGGGCCTGGGCCCCGCTGTGTGAGGACAGGCGTCTGCGTGGTGGCATTAAAGGAAGCTGCGGGGAAGCTGGTACCCGGGCTGTCAGGTGAGAGAGATGCCTCTAAGTTCTCACCTGGGGGCGCCGACTTAAGCCACCTAGGCGTGATGCAGAACTGGAACTTGTGTCGAGGGCGGCCGATCCCTGCTTGTGGTAAACTTTATTTAAAAGGGATGCCGAGGCACTTAGCGTGATGAGCATTCACTACTTTGAAGGACCTGAAGGCCTCCTGTAAAACCCGCAGCGGTTCCTCTCACCTGGGCCCTGTGAGCGTTCAGGAGTCCGTGCCTAAGGAAAGAATTAGAAGCCTTTCAAAACACACAAACGGAGCGTTTTCTTTACTGCCCATTTTCCCTTGAGTTTGATTTTTTTTTTTTTTTAAATTTCTTTTTTTGGAGGGGTTTTTGCTATAGGGCGCATGCACTCACCAGAAAGAACTGAGAAATCACCCCCCAGGGGGGATGGTCACGCCGCAATCCCTTCTCCTTCATTCTCCTCCCGGGATCTTGGGCACGCACGCACAGGCGCCCGGCGTGAGTTTTAAGCCACCGGGTCTGTGAAACGAACCACGGTTGACCACGTGGGAGTCCATCAACATAGCCATTACACTAACTGCTGGTCGTGGGAAAAGGGATTGGGACAAGATAAGAGTGGAAAAGGAAAAACGTCTTACTCAATTTCAGATTCAGAGCTAGAACAGTTTTCTAAATGTTTTGACTTGTTTGGAGAAAAAAATAAAGTATGGATAGTTGGGGGACAGTGGCAGTGAGTAGGATAGTATGTCGAAGAGAAAAATTGTGTACTAAATGCGTACACAGCAAATAGTCAAAAAAAGAACAAAAGCTGTGAAAAATGCATAAGAAAGAGAACATGAGCAGCTATCAGGAATGC
>NW_006160047.1:129606-135138 GCF_000334495.1 Tupaia belangeri chinensis
GGAATGCCTATCTTTCACCAAGTGTTATTTTGCATAATTTTCATGTAGTCTTCACAGTGATCCTGAAAATAAAGTATGTTCACATTTTACAAAAGGATAACCTGAGGCTCACAGAGTTTAAGGCACCTCCTAAGGAACACTGTCTGGCCGATAGGCTTTGAATCTAGGCAAGTGTGGAAGCCCTGCCACCAGTTGGCAGTAGGAAGATTAGAGAGATGTATGTTGGCTGTGTCCACCTGTCTTTCTAGAACCCAAGCCACAGTGGTACTTGCCAATAACTGGAGACACTTATTAGCATATCGCAGGTCTATGGTTTTCTCCCCAAATCTCAGGAGTCATGCCCCTACACTTCCTTCTCTGTAGCTTCTTAGCAACTCTGACCGTCATCCTGGGCGGTGGCGCTACTCAGGTGAGCCTAGAAAGGCTAGGTGCATTGGGGAATTAATGATCTCTTCTCCAGTAGGCCTCAACTAATATGTGTGAGTGAGTGGATAAATTGCTTAGCTCCCTCCAAAGTAAGTGAAACAATTAGAAGACATACCCTCTGCAACCTTCCAGAAGTCTATGGAGAGACTCAGCCTCAGTTTTCCACAGAAGTTCTTGCTCATGAATGTAACCTACCTTAGTTTCATTCCCTTTCCTTTCTCACAGTAACACTTGCCTGCTGTTTCCTGGTACCAGTTTCCAAGTAAATGTCTTGTAATATACTTATTTTAGATTCAGCTTCAAAGGAAACCCAACTAATACAACCTTCAGAAGGGAGGCAACATTTGAATTAAACCTTGAAAGAAATAAGTGGAATTACAAAAAGGAGCAGAATAAAAGGAATGGAAACCAGATACAAAATGATACGTGTAGAAAAATCTAGTCTGTTTAGAGGTAGACAGAGAATAAACCAGGAGATCAATCTAGGAACACCTGGAGAATGCTACTACAGAACACAGATGTTCTCAGTTTTTTTCCTAGCCAAAGTCCTTAAATAAGTTATTTGTTCTTACTGCCATTCTCGCTGTAAGGAAGTAAAGGTGTGTTCTGTTGTCGTTAAACATTAATTTATATTCTTCTTCTAGGAAGGATTCAAGAAGACTGAAATGTTGATATTAACTAATTAGTTAAAGTTTGAAATTCTTCTCTTGCTTATTTCTTTCAATAGTTCTATTGATAGAATTCTTCATAACTAAACCAATAAGAAGGAAAAAATTTAAGGAGAGAATACAGTGTTAAAACACTAACTGACATAAAGTAATGCTGTTTCTTGATTGCTTTGCTAGTTAAAGGCGATATTGTTAAAGGAGATTGTCTTCTCCTGGACTGGGAGGGAGTGAAGAATCTTTGTGACTTTATTTTCCTCTTAGTGTGCTTATAATGTCATTAAAAATTTCTTTTCTGGGAGGTAAAAAGAAAATTGGTTAGGATTCCAGATATACTTCCCAGAAAATGGTTTTGACATCTTACAAATTTAGAGATATTAAAGATTCAGCAAAAATAAATTACAAAATATTTCACATTTCATTCTTGATCTTTAAGATGAAGAGAGAACATTTTCCAGTTTTAGACAAAAAATTATTAAAACTATATTTTTAATAGTACTGTATGAGAAGAACAGATAGTATCCCTGTTATGGTTTTCTCTCTTTTTTTTTTAATTTTTATTTAATGTCATCCACCTTTAACCAGTTTCTAAATCCTTAGAGAAACTTTCAGTTGCAGACTATCAGCACACCGTAAGTGTAATGAACAGCATATAAACCACACTTTGCTTTAGGGCTACCAATTAGGATTTTGCAAAATCAGAAATTGCTGAAGGTTATAAAAAACAAACAAAATACTCCATTATGGGTACAGTTAGGTTTTGAGGACCAGAACCTCCACCAAAATCTCTCTCAAAGGTGGCATTTGGAATTGAGAGGAAATATCATGGTTTCTCTTTTCTCATGAGACAATTGCCCATGAAACAGATTGTTTCCTTAAGTATACGTAATCTTTATTCCATCTGTCATAAACCTAATTGAATTGTGTTTGAGAATCCTTGAAACTAGTTGGATAACAAAAGTAGCATCCAATACAATACAGTTTACTTCAAGTAACCTTAAGGAAATTCCTAAAACTGACAAGGAGTATTCATGTGGACATTTCACTACACTGTTAGATCAGTGGAATGGAAGATGCTACCGGTCATCTAGAAAAGTAGTTTATGGGCCAGTGGTTTATGGGTTTATGGCATAGTGGTTAAGGCATCTGGATCCCACAAGGCCAACTACACAATTAAAGTCCTGGGCATGAGGCTTGAAAAACACATTGGCATGTATGTGTGCACGCATGACCAAGTCCTGAAAAAAAAAAATGGGAAAGAAGGGATTGAGGCATGGCCAGCCCTCATTACCGGAGGGTGGTGGTGGTGGTGGTGGTGGGAGAGAAGCAGTGATTTCTTTCTTTCTCTTTCTCTCTGTCTTGGGAAAGCACATGCACCAGCTAGCAATTTTAAAAAAAAAGAAAAGTGGTTTATTTTGTATTTCAAGTCAAACAGTTGGGCTAAAGACTGAAAGAATAAGCACTTTTTTTAGACAAAAGAACTATTTCTTTAATTATTACTGTTGGCCAATTAATTTTTTTAATTCTCAAGGGTACAAGTGAAGTGAACTTTTTTTTGTAAGCAGAAGCAAAATTGTGCAACTGTTGGGACTAGCAGATGGCATAATAGTTACGTTGCTGGACTCTCATGATTGTGGTTTGAGTCCCAGACCCAGAGGCTTAAAACTCAAGGCAGACACATGTGCATGCACTCCTCAAATCCCAGGAGGAGAGTGGAGGAGAAGGGATTGTGGCATGACCATCCCCCCGGGGGTGATTTCTCACCTCTGCCTCTATCTCTTTCTGTCTTTCTGACAACACACACATGCTATTGTTAAAGTTTCTCTTAAAAAAAAAAAAAAATTGTGCATCTGCATTTTATGAACAAACACTTGGGGGCACTGTGGATGCCTTAAAATTTCTCCATAAAGTACATAATCTGCATTTTCTCATTTTAGAATTAATTGTGAATGCTATAGAATTAATTTATATTTGATCATAATTTAAGTATTTGTGATCATAACTACATAAAATCTCTAAAAATTAAATATGTCTAACCTAGTATAGGCAGAAAAATGTCCACCAAATTTGTAAATATCTTACTCTCCAGAATTTGTGATATGCTGCACTGCAAAGAGGAATTAAGGTTACACATGAAATTTAACTTGCTAACCAACTGATCTTAAAATAAGATTATCTAGGGCCATCTGGGAGACCTGTGTAATTCGAGGGTCCTTCAAAATGGAAGAGAGGAAAATAAGTGGAGATCAGAATTACAGAGAAATTTGCAGGTATTATTCACATTGGTGTCTTTAAAGGTAGAGGAAGGGGCCACAAGCCTAGGAGTGCAGGGGAATTCTAGAATCTGGAGAAGTCAAGAAAATAGGTTATCGCATAGAGAAACCAATGCCTTGATTTTATCCTAGTGAGACCCATTTTGGAATTATGACCTCCAGAACTGCACAATGATAAGTTTTATTGTTTAAAGGCAGTATCCGTGTGCTAATTAATTACACCAACACTAGGAAATTGATATAAAAATCAATTCCCATTTTAATGTAAAACTAATCTATGCATGTTATCATTGTAAAAGATGTTCTGAATAATTTTGGAAGTGTGGGAAAATTTTGTGCTTCAGTGGAAAACTGCGTTGTCTATAAAACACATCTTGCTAGATTATCTAATTCTGTTTCTATAAGCACTATTTCACAACCCTAAATTTTAACTAACAAGTACAAAATAATTATTGTTTATGCACACACAAATTCTATTCTATCCAGTACAGGATAAATTAGCTTTCTTTCCCCATTGTAGAAAAATCTAGTTTTGTCTCAATTTATATTTTAACATTTCCAGTCTATAAATGTGTTTGTTCTTTGGATTCTCCTTTGAATTGGTTGCAACGCCTCAGTAGCTTTCTCATTAATGAGTTAAATAAAATCTTTTATCCATGTTCATTTTTGTGTCTCTAAGCTAGTCATTATTTTATGTGTATTTTTTAAAAAAATGATCTTTTAAAAGAAATGACAGCTATCTCCAGTTAAAAGGGCAAAATAAATGTTGAGAAGAAAAGAAGAGGAGGAACAGGAGGAAATAGAAGTAGGTGTTGTTGGAGTTCCACTTATCTCAATGTACCCTGGAGATTCCTGGCTTTAGGTGTAATTGGGTAGCTGTACTCAGAAATGCCTCAGAAACAGATGTATCTGGTTTGAGGTTTCTCCTACAGTGGCTTTATGTTTCAGGTAAGCTCTTTCTACATAAGGCCACAAATGTTTTTTGGCATTTCTAGGCCACTTGAGCTTCACCATGTATCCCATTGTCTTTATTAATTCCCATCATTCATTCAAACACATGTCTTTTGACTATCTATTAGATTTGATACTATATCTTGGTATTTGGAATGCATCAGTGAATACAACAAAGACCTTTATCTTTGTAGTGCTTATATTCTATTAGGGAAGATAGATTCCCAATAAATGAAATAAATCAGATTATTACATAGTGTATTAAAGGACATGTGCTATGGTAAGAACAAAGAAAAAGTAGGAGGATCAAGATTGTTAGGGTTGGGACCAACAGATGGCATAATAGTGATGTCACTGTACTCCCAAGTAGTTGGCTGTGGTGTGAGTCCCAGACCTGGCAGCTTGAAACTCATGCTTGGCACATGTGCATGCATGCCCAAGATCCTGAGAGGAGAATGGAGGAGGAGGCATTGCAACATGGTCATCCCCCCTGGGAGATGATGTCTCACTTTCTGTCTCTCTGTTTCTCCAGCAAGCATACTTGCCCTATAGAAAAAAATCTCTCTCTAAAAAAAAATATTTAAAAATTTAAAAAAGAATGCTAGGGTTGTGGCCACCAGGTAGCATGGTGGTTCAGACACTGGATTCCCACATGACCAACCACTGTTCAATTCCTGGACCAGGCAACTGGAAAATCACAACAAATAAATACATAAATAAGTAAATAAATATTAAAAAGAAAAGAATCCTACTGTTGAGAGTCATTCTGTAGCTTAAATTGGGGGTTAGGTAGGTCCCATAGAAACTGTGAGATTTGAACAAAAGTTCAAAGGAGATAAGGCTATTAGTTGTTTGGAGAAATACTGGAAGAGAAATCCAAACTGAAGAAACATTCAATACAATGGCCCTACTACATGTGAATTGTTGGAATTTTCCAGGAACAAGATGGCCAGTATGGGGACCAGCAGTTAGTGTAACGGCTATGTCACTGGACTCCCATGTAGTCAACCCCGGTTAGAGTACCGGACCTGGTGGCTTAAACTCACGTCTGGTTTATGTGCGTGCATGCCCAAGATCCCAAAAGGAGAATGGAGGAGAAGGGATTGCAGCATGGCCATCCCCCCTGGGGGGTGATTTCTCACTTTCTATCTCTCTGTCTCTCTGTCTGGTGAGCGCACACAACCTATAGCAAAAACCTCTCCAAAATAAACTAAAAA
>NW_006160047.1:135225-153102 GCF_000334495.1 Tupaia belangeri chinensis
GGGATTTAATACAGGATCTTTTAAAATGTTTTTTTAAAATTTCATTTATTTTCTTTATGAGCCTGAGAGAGAGAGAGAGTAGAAAAGAGAAAGGAGAGAAAGAGGACCCCCAACAGGTTCTTGGCTCAAGAATTTATCCTGGCTTAGTAGGCCTCAAGAATGTTGGTTTTAATTGGTGCTCCACTCAGTCCCTCACAGACCATTTTAAGGACTTTGGCCTTAACTTTAGATTAAATCCAAATTCTTGCTTTGTTTTGAGCAGAGGAATAGTATACTCTGATTTACACCTTTATTGAGTCATTGGGAAAGTCATGTGGTGTTTTTCCATGTTTCTCTATGCAAAAATACATCAGGATTTTTCCAACGACCTAATAAATTATTTGTCCAACCGCTGTGTTGTGGATCGATTCAAATGGGCAAACAGTTGAACAGTTAGGAGGCTAAATGCAGTAATCCAGGCAAGAAATAATGGTGGTCGACCCATGGTTAATAACAGAGGGAATGTGGTAGTGGTGAAAATGGTCAGATTATGAATATATTTTGAAGACAAAACACAATGATTTCCTGATAGTTTATGTGTGGTGTGAGGGACAAAAAGAAATCAAGTATGAGTCCATCAGTTTTAGTCTGGGTGAGTAAAAAGAAATAGAATGGACTAGAACTTGTGAGTATTGGAGGAACATCAGGAGTTTCCTTCTGGATATGCTAAATTAGAGTTGCCTATTACATGACCAAATGGAGAAATCAAACAGACAGTAGGATATATGAGTCTGGAATTAAGGACAAGTCTGGGCTAGAGATACAATTAAACAATAAGAGGGAAGAAAAAAGACACAGAAGAGATGGCAAAATGAGATAGGAGAAAATCCAACTGCGTACAGTTTTAGTGAAAGCCAGAAGAAGTAAGTGTATTAAGAAGGAGCAAATGATTAACAGGATCTCTGAGAATTGCAGTTAAGCCTAAGAATTGGCTATTGGACTTGACAGCAAAAAGGCCATTAACATGGATGAGAATAGTTTTAGTGCAGTGGTGGAGTCCACTGCCTTATCAGAAAAATAGAAAATAGAATAGAAAAAAGGGACCAGGTGCAGTGATTAAGACAATTCTTATATGTTACTGCAAAAGGAGCTGGTGGCAGAAAAGGGATCAAAAGAAAGGTTTTGAAATGTTATTTGATCCAGAAATAATTTTATGTGAATATTTTAAATTTAATTTCCAGTGGCATTGTAACAAGTACGGTGATATGGGAACAAGAAGGGAGAATTCCTGAAGCTATTTCTCTGAGTAGGTTTGAGGGGACTGAATCTAGTGTATATAAATTTAGTACATGGAGGGAAGGATTAGCTTAAGTAGGTACAATGTTTTTCATTTACATAACCATGTAGGCAAGCAGAATATGTGAGTATGGACACAGTGAGGAAGGTTGGCTGTGGTGGGTAGTAATTAACATCTGAATGCTTTAATTTCTTCAATGAAAAAAGGACCAAGATCCTTAGCTGAGAGTGAAGATGAGAGACGGGGTATTAAGGCTACAAAAGAGATGGGAAATAGTCATCAAAGTGGAGAAAATAAAAGCCTGGTATGTGAAATGTGATGACGGACTGTACTAAGTACCCTCTTGAGGTTCATACCAATGAATTCAAAATGAGACACTTCCTCTCTGTTGTGTGTTCTCCTCCAGCTGTGTTTGGCTGTACAAGTACAGGTAAATAGTAAGTAGAAAGTTGAATTTATCTAAGATTTTTACCTTTGCTAGATGAGTTTAAAATTTCCAGGACACACAGATATAGTTAACTGTCTCAAACACGTAATGTTAAAAAGATTTTAAGTACCCTGGAGTAATATCAGAAAACAAAATTGTCTTATTTCTAAGGGCTTAGTTCAGGATTTGGGGGCTCCTATATTCATTCACCAGCATATATTAATTGTGGGGTTGAGCTCTAAAAGTTTATGGATTGGCCAACTAATTGATAGTTATTTACAATGAGGGAAAAACTATATTCAGATAGTATGCATTACTGTGATAAATAATACATTATAATGCTGTATCAGCATAAATGTCATATATACAGCTGTCATTTTCCCTTACTGTTTTATTTCCTAACTGAAATGATTATTTACTTTAGGCAGATACCACATTATATTCTTTTTATTCCCTCCCTAGGGAACCTAACATGTGACTAAACAAAACTGGAAAATTCTCAAAAGAAAACAGAAAACTCTTTCTTAATTAAAATGACCAACTTTATTGTTTTAAGTACTACATTCCTGTCTCAAAATAAAGCCCCCAATGCAGCTTATATAATAGCATGCAAATATTAAAATTTGCATTGCTAATTTTAAATTATCTTAAGAGTACATTCTTCAACTGGAGTCATTTCTGTGTATCAGCCAAACAAAAAAAGTTAAATTCAGATTTCATTGCTGTCTTTTTTTAATAACTTACATATAATTTTAATTATTTTTACACATACAAAATACCTAGTTTAAAAATAAGACATTTTTATAAGACATATTATAAGGCAAGGGCCATGTCTACTGAAGACTTTTTTAAAAATAAAAAACTAAAGGTTACTAAAATCTGTTTTAAAATATAAAAGACTAAGGCAGATTTTAGAACTGAAATATGAATCCCTGAAAAGTAGTGTTTCTAATGGAAATGCTGACAGACCGTAACAATAGCAGCACTAGCAGGCGCCGCTGTAATACAGAACATCATCAGCCAATTTACTTCTTCATTCATGTCTGTTGCTAAGTGTCTAGTTACTGTAAATGCCTTAGATTTTGCATAATTTATGTAAATTATTAAACACCTGTTCTCTTCCCAGAAAACAAAGATATAGAACAGTCTTCTTAGTTTAATTGATTCCTGGCTTGAGTTCTGTCATTGTTTCCCCAGCAACTACAAGGGAGTCGTAGACCCCTAATGGTCAGATAGATATTGCTGGAAAGACACAGATGTTAAAAATGGATCTTTTGGACATATATATTTGTACAGTTTTATGTGTAGTTGGGTCTACATGTCAATGAGTAAATGAAAATATTGTTTCTCTTAAATGCCTTTAGAATAGATGTGTATACTATCAATAATATTTACTGTAAAGCAATTTTAATGGTTTTCCCTGCATTGATATTTTTATACATTCAGCATCAACCTTGAATTTAATAAAAAAGAGGGGGGATTATATTTTCATTGTTTAAAAAATCCATATTATTTTCTAAATGCCCAGTTCAAGTTACTTTCCCAAAGGTTTCCAAACATTCAGTTCAAGAGAACTGCGCTTAAGGTATAGAGAAACTCAGTGTGGTTAGAAAAACAAATTATTGTGAAAAGTTGTTAATTGATATTATTATTCTCTTTGCTTAAATGCCCAAACATTCCTGGATCAAAATAATATTAGAATTACCTACTTTATAGACAGTACTTTACATTTAATCTTCATTAGGCAAAATTTCAGTGTAACTTAAAATTAGTTACACTGAAACAGAGATGTAATATAATATTTATATATATAAAATTATCTGTGAAATTGTTTTCCTTAATACAATTGATTTGGGAGGTCGTTTTATTTAGAAAGACATTTAAAAAATTATTTAGAAAACATAACACTGGTGGGTCAGTTCTTCTACTACTGAAAGTCGATACAGCTCCAGCTACCACACTAGTCTTAGTTAACCACTAAAGCAACTCATGAACTGAGAAGCAGGGAGTATAGAAAGAGCCTCAGAAAAAATATTTAAGTTTCCTCTATGCACTATATTTATATTCTTTGGCAGTATTTACAAACCTTGTCCCTAAACTGTAAAAAATGTTCAGTATAAGAAATCAGTGTGGTAAAAATGTAACTTCAGAATTTGACTTGGAATTGAAATGTATTTAGCTATTAATACAATAAACCTCAACTCTGGAAGTTAATGAGAATTTGAACTCAGAGTGTCTTTTAGTCAACCTAAAAAAAAAGAAAAAAATAGTGACCATGTAAATAATAGCATATTTAAATCAAGTGTATTCAGTTTTCATGAAAGATAAATTAAAATCCAACATGAGAGATATTATGTGATGAAAATCTGAGCATTTAAGTTTGATAGTGTGAGATGGGTAGTAAATGAAATAAAATAATATCCCTAATACGTGGACAACTAGTTATGCATCAGTCCTAGTTGCTGAATAACAACACAAAATTCCAGTAATGTTCAATTGTAATCATTCACTTCTTGCTCACATGTTTGTATCATAGCCAGGATTTGGTTAATTTTAGCTGGGGGCCTCTAGGCTTGATTCTAAGAATTAGGATGGGTCTAAATCTTTTCTACATGTTTCTTACATCTTGAACCACTGTGTATACAAAGCATTACAGTGCCCACAGTCAGACAGGTGCACAACTGAGCAAATCCACCCACACAAACATATCTTAAACTCCTGATCACAGTTGTCTGTTAACATTCCATTGCAAAATAAGTCACATGACTAAGCCCAACATCAACGAGATAGTAAAATATAAAGGAGCTTCAAAAACAAGGTCAAACATGGAATTAAAGTATAAGATTATTGTGGTACAAAAATTTTTGAAATCCATGTGTAGTTTTTTTTTTCTTTTCTTTTCTCTTTTTTTTTTTTTTGGAGGGGTTTTTAGCCAGACAGAGAGAGACAGAGATAGAAAGCGAGAAATCACCCCCCAGGGGGGAATGGCCACACCACAATCCCTTCTCCTCCATTCTCCTCTTGGGATCTTGGGCACGCATGCACACGCGCCCAGCATGAATTTTAAGCCACTAGGTCCAGAACTCGAACTGTGGTCAACTACATGGGAGTCCAGTGACATAGCCATTACGCTAACTGCTGGTCCCGAAATCCATGTGTAGTTTTTACAAAATACACATTTTTTTATGATTTTTAGTGCCCCTCATATGTTTCTCCTGTGGAGATGGGATGGAGAGATATTTGATGAACAAAAATTTAATCTAGTATAGACTGATATTATAATTTCAAACACAACTTTTTTTTTTTTAAGCTTTTGCCATAGAGCACATGCCCTCACTGTAGAGAAACAGAGGGAGGGAAAATGAGAACTCTGTAGGAGGGGATGGCCACACTGCAATGCCTTCTCCTCTATTCTTCTCTTGGGAGAATTCACACATGCCTGGTATGAGTTTCAAGCTATTGGGTCTGAGACTTGAACCTTGGTCAACCATATGAGAGCCCAGTGCCTTAATCGCTGGACCACCTGCTGGCCCCTTTAAATTCAGTTTTGAGTTTACATTAATAGGTGTCTAATGCAAAGTTCAAAGGGAGATCTTTAGTCAAGTAATTTAAGAATCAGTTAATTTAATGAAGGTTGACCTATCCTTGCTCACCTTAGCATATTCGTATATATGTATTTGTGCCTGTATGTAAAGAAAAGATTTCTTTTAGAAATAATTTTTAGGTTACATTGCTGTTATTCAGAATACTTGGTTAGTCTATGACCTTTCTGAGTGCTGCCTCTCTATAAGGATGGTCTCTGCACAGCATTATTCTCTAATATGACCCTACATACTACCAGACTCCATCTTCTAACTCACCAGGTTTAATTGATCAGAGATAATACTGTAACTGAACTCAAATCAGGTTCACTCACCCAAGCGCTATAAAACCAAACCATAGGATTATGGTGTGATGAAGGAAAGTAAAGCTTTATTGCAAAACGCAAAACAAGGAGAGCGGCAGCTCATGCTGAAAAGACACAGTCTCCCTGAGATGTTCCCCACATACCTTTTTAAGGGCAAAAATTAGGGGCAGAGGTCCTAGGCGTATGATCAGTTCAGTTATTGGTTCAAGAGGGCGTGATCATCTCATGGGCATTCTTGATTGGTGAGGCCTTAGATAATCAAATTCCTCTTCAGGTGTCTGGAACCCTTCAGTCTAGAGTCTTGGAGCTCACAACCAGTAGTTTCCAGCCTACAAAACATCTTACGTATTGAAATGAGAACCTTCTTTCCTTTAAGTGAGAGTTTCAGAGGTCAAATGGCCCTCACTCTTGGTCCATGTTGGTCATTATCATAACCAAAGTCTGAAGACTTACTCCTTACTCTGGGCCATTACAATATAAATGGATCTTATATTTCAGGGACCCTATGAAATACATTAGGGGATTCTTGCTCGGTTACAATTCTTGCACCAAGTTGGGCCAATCTAATGATCTCTCCTGGATACTTAATTAAATATGAAGACATCGTTCAGCCTAAGTTGATCATCTGATGGAAGGATCTGGTACACATTGGGTCTAGCATGTATTGCTATTGCTTCAGAGAGAGGGTGGAAGTGTACGGCAGAGAAACTTTGAAGAGAAAGAGACCTGACTTTGCGCCTAAAGCTGTTTTTGGCTTCTAGTTTGTCTCTAGCAATGTGTGTGGCTCCTTTCGGATTTTATGAAATGACCTAATACCATTCCAATCAATCGATTTTATTGTAAGTAAACTAAGGCGATATTCCATTTCCTACATGCAAAATAAGCTCGGTTCAAAGCAGAAAATTTTTGTATTTGTGTTTGAAGTGAGCATATCAGTACCTCCTGATGAAGAACAATGAAACTGTCTCTCAAGTATTTCTAATTTATTGCTGTACATACAGCCTGTCACTTCAGCATCTCATTTTATCTTCAACAAAGCCAAACTAAACAGAACTAAAAACTGAACTAAATTCAACTCTGTGAAGTCAGTAGGCTATATAGGATTACCTATATTGAATATACAGTAAATAAATAATTAATAATTTCTATAAAATGTACATGAGATTTTTTTAAAAAAACATTATTCATTTGATTTCTCTGTATGAGAGGGGAAAAAAAGGCACCCTGGACAGGGTCTTCATGCCATGATCCTCCCTACAGTCCTGTAGTCAACTAAGATCATGGGCATGCCCATAGGTGTACTCAGCATGTTCAGGTAGACCCAAGATACAAACAGAGAGACTTCCCAAGTGGCCTCAATCATTGCATAGTAGTACCCCTGCTGCCTGCATCAGCATGGCTGGGCCAATGTTTAATAAATTTACTCAGAAAATATCAGACAGTGTTTCTAGATTATGTATTTAGCCCCACCCCCTTTTTAAAACCAGGACTCCTAAAATTACCTAAAATGCAGAAAAAGCTCCTTTCCTAATGCCTTATACTGTGTAGTATATTTAACAAAAAATACTATGTAGCATGTCCAACTAATTGTGTATCATGTGTGTCCACTAAATTGCCTTTGTTTTCTGTAATCTTTCAAAAAAAAAAAAAGTGGAAGGTTTGATGTATTGCAGCTTGTTCTTGTCCAGTAAATGTGAAGATCCTACTTCATGCCTCCTAGCTCTGTGGTGGACTGTCTCTTGCCCCCTGTTGTCCAGTGGAAATTCATATTGTGGTCCATAAGCTGAGTTCCTGTCCCACTTAGCTTGATTTCCAGATGTGAAGTGTATTCATCTGCTCTTTTGTGTCCAAGATGCCAGCACACAAGATTTTGATATGCATGTGCATTTCTTTACCGATAGGTTATGACAACTTCAGATGTGAATTCCACACAGGCTGAAAAATCTTTAAGTTCTAGCAAACTGAATTTTTGGAGACTAAATATGAAAGGAATCTGAATACTGAAAACCTCCATTAAAAAAAAAAGTCTTCTGTAGATATCTCCTCTAATCATCACTTTCTTCTCTGATAAGTACACACACCCTCTCACAGAATCTCCTGATTGAGGTCTTTCTTTCCACATCTCATTTTCATTCTTAGTAAAACGTCAGCTCTCAATAGGATAAAATCTCACTCTCTGGATTCATTAAATGTCTGCCTCACTTTGTTCAGCAAAATGTAAGAGGGTTATTATATGATCAAAATAAATTAGCATATTCAAAGGGCTTAGCCCAATTCTTGCATATAGTGAGTGTTTAATAAATATCATCATCATCATCATCATCACAATGACCTATCACCATCATCTTTATACATAGTAGAGACCTAAGACCACAGACTCAGGATCAAAACTGCTTAAGGAAATAGAATTTTGCCACCCTGGGGCCAACTGCAATTTATTTAACCTCTTTATGGTATATTTTTTAAATTTGTGAAATAAATGTAATAGTAGAACCTATATAATTTTGATAAGTGCAAAGATTAAATAGATTGTTATAAGCAAATGGTTGAAGGGACCAGCAGTTAGCTTAATGGCTATGTCACTGAACTCCCATGTAGTTGACCGCAGTTCAAGTCCAGGACCTGGTGGCTTAAACTCACGCTGGGTGCATGTGTGTGTGTGCCCAGGATCCTGAGGAGAATGGAGGAGAAGGGATTGCAGCATGGCCACCCCCCCTGGCGGGTGATTCCTCGCTTTCTGTCTCTGTGTTTCTCTCTGTCTCTCCGGTGAGTACACACGCCCTATAGCAAAAACTTCTCAAAAAAAGAAAAAAAACAAGTGCTTGAAGAATTCCTATTTATGTAATATGCCTAATATGTGTTTGTTAATTTTATTATGATTATTATCCTTATATTTTAGTCCATATAAAAGAAAAATTTTAATTTTCCTCAGGTTTACCCACATGGCAACAATATTCATTACTGTTCAGTGGCCAAAGTGACTGAATTTGTGCCATATATAAATGAAATATACAATTAACATTTTTTGATCAACATTCTTACCTGTGTGACTCTGGTATATTCCTTCCTTTAACAAATGGAACTATTAAAGTAAGCACATCTATCAAAGATAGATGTTAACTTATCTTTCAGCTATTATCTAAATCTATTCTGAGAAAGGGAAAACACATTGTTTTTTCAATTAGCAAGGAGCCTGTCTGCTCTTTGAGTCAATGGACCCCAATTAGTGTGTAGAGGAGCATTGGATTTCTTCCTGCCCCACCCCAGTGGGCCTACCTGAATCATAAAAGAGATATATTAGCTTTTAATGAACTCTCTTCTGGTTAATATGGAGGAGCAGGGCACTCAGTCCTTCATACCCAGTTGCTTTCCCTGATAGAAAGGGGAATGGGTATGAAGAGATTTCAGTCCTACCTCTCAGCATACCTAAAAAATACATAAACAATGAGAAATTTCAGATATTTGAAACTCCAAGGACTACTTCACCCTTCTTTGTGTATGCCACTCACATGCTGTTCATTAATTTTACACCTGAATGACATTTACACTCAGAAGTTCTAGCCTGGTTCAAACTAGAATCTAAAGTTTCCTTATTGTGATTTTTTTAATAATCACTGATAAGATGTTTTTATATTCATGAACTGATGTGTTTATTTTTAGTAATACATAAAATATGTCTTATTTACATAAATGTCTAATGCTAAGTTTAGTTTTTTCATAGTGTGCTTATAATTGGAACATAGAAACGAAAAACTTCTTGAATTGGTAAATTTGAAGACCTTATTATTTCATCCACTGAAGCCTTTTCCAATGACTTTTTGAAGATGCTGAAAGCAATACTAAGAAATGTGTTACTGAGAAATCAAGAAAAAAGTTTTATGTAAGTACATTTTAAATATTAATTGTAATTCTTTCTTAAATCTCTGTTTTACCTCTACCACCATTAAAATTTTGAGGTTTAATATCATTTTGCTTAAGCAAATTGCAATAGGAATTAATCACCCAAAAAACACATTGCAGGGGATTGAAGCTCAGTTATTTGTTCTGAGATATAAGTATGCCTTAGAGGGATGCTTTAGAATCTACTCAGGTTTGCCACGTGTTCTAACTCAGATAGACTTTTGACTAGCATGTCATCTAAGCACACTGCCAAATGAGGACTCTTCTGTTAGTGGCTCTCCATGGAGCACTGCAACATAATAGAAGAATTGAATATAAAAAAGAAATAGAACATCTTTATATGATTTTCATCTCTACTAATGGTAGAATATTTTGTCAGACCATATTCTCAGTAATATTAGCAGATAGCACACAAAGCTTGCGAGAAATCACCCCCCAGGGGGGAATGGCCACACCACAATCCCTTCTCCTCCATTCTCCTCTTGGGATCTTGGGCACGCATGCACACGCGCCCAGCATGAATTTTAAGCCACTAGGTCCAGAACTCGAACTGTGGTCAACTACATGGGAGTCCAGTGACATAGCCATTACGCTAACTGCTGGTCCCGAAATCCATGTGTAGTTTTTACAAAATACACATTTTTTTATGATTTTTAGTGCCCCTCATATGTTTCTCCTGTGGAGATGGGATGGAGAGATATTTGATGAACAAAAATTTAATCTAGTATAGACTGATATTATAATTTCAAACACAACTTTTTTTTTTTTAAGCTTTTGCCATAGAGCACATGCCCTCACTGTAGAGAAACAGAGGGAGGGAAAATGAGAACTCTGTAGGAGGGGATGGCCACACTGCAATGCCTTCTCCTCTATTCTTCTCTTGGGAGAATTCACACATGCCTGGTATGAGTTTCAAGCTATTGGGTCTGAGACTTGAACCTTGGTCAACCATATGAGAGCCCAGTGCCTTAATCGCTGGACCACCTGCTGGCCCCTTTAAATTCAGTTTTGAGTTTACATTAATAGGTGTCTAATGCAAAGTTCAAAGGGAGATCTTTAGTCAAGTAATTTAAGAATCAGTTAATTTAATGAAGGTTGACCTATCCTTGCTCACCTTAGCATATTCGTATATATGTATTTGTGCCTGTATGTAAAGAAAAGATTTCTTTTAGAAATAATTTTTAGGTTACATTGCTGTTATTCAGAATACTTGGTTAGTCTATGACCTTTCTGAGTGCTGCCTCTCTATAAGGATGGTCTCTGCACAGCATTATTCTCTAATATGACCCTACATACTACCAGACTCCATCTTCTAACTCACCAGGTTTAATTGATCAGAGATAATACTGTAACTGAACTCAAATCAGGTTCACTCACCCAAGCGCTATAAAACCAAACCATAGGATTATGGTGTGATGAAGGAAAGTAAAGCTTTATTGCAAAACGCAAAACAAGGAGAGCGGCAGCTCATGCTGAAAAGACACAGTCTCCCTGAGATGTTCCCCACATACCTTTTTAAGGGCAAAAATTAGGGGCAGAGGTCCTAGGCGTATGATCAGTTCAGTTATTGGTTCAAGAGGGCGTGATCATCTCATGGGCATTCTTGATTGGTGAGGCCTTAGATAATCAAATTCCTCTTCAGGTGTCTGGAACCCTTCAGTCTAGAGTCTTGGAGCTCACAACCAGTAGTTTCCAGCCTACAAAACATCTTACGTATTGAAATGAGAACCTTCTTTCCTTTAAGTGAGAGTTTCAGAGGTCAAATGGCCCTCACTCTTGGTCCATGTTGGTCATTATCATAACCAAAGTCTGAAGACTTACTCCTTACTCTGGGCCATTACAATATAAATGGATCTTATATTTCAGGGACCCTATGAAATACATTAGGGGATTCTTGCTCGGTTACAATTCTTGCACCAAGTTGGGCCAATCTAATGATCTCTCCTGGATACTTAATTAAATATGAAGACATCGTTCAGCCTAAGTTGATCATCTGATGGAAGGATCTGGTACACATTGGGTCTAGCATGTATTGCTATTGCTTCAGAGAGAGGGTGGAAGTGTACGGCAGAGAAACTTTGAAGAGAAAGAGACCTGACTTTGCGCCTAAAGCTGTTTTTGGCTTCTAGTTTGTCTCTAGCAATGTGTGTGGCTCCTTTCGGATTTTATGAAATGACCTAATACCATTCCAATCAATCGATTTTATTGTAAGTAAACTAAGGCGATATTCCATTTCCTACATGCAAAATAAGCTCGGTTCAAAGCAGAAAATTTTTGTATTTGTGTTTGAAGTGAGCATATCAGTACCTCCTGATGAAGAACAATGAAACTGTCTCTCAAGTATTTCTAATTTATTGCTGTACATACAGCCTGTCACTTCAGCATCTCATTTTATCTTCAACAAAGCCAAACTAAACAGAACTAAAAACTGAACTAAATTCAACTCTGTGAAGTCAGTAGGCTATATAGGATTACCTATATTGAATATACAGTAAATAAATAATTAATAATTTCTATAAAATGTACATGAGATTTTTTTAAAAAAACATTATTCATTTGATTTCTCTGTATGAGAGGGGAAAAAAAGGCACCCTGGACAGGGTCTTCATGCCATGATCCTCCCTACAGTCCTGTAGTCAACTAAGATCATGGGCATGCCCATAGGTGTACTCAGCATGTTCAGGTAGACCCAAGATACAAACAGAGAGACTTCCCAAGTGGCCTCAATCATTGCATAGTAGTACCCCTGCTGCCTGCATCAGCATGGCTGGGCCAATGTTTAATAAATTTACTCAGAAAATATCAGACAGTGTTTCTAGATTATGTATTTAGCCCCACCCCCTTTTTAAAACCAGGACTCCTAAAATTACCTAAAATGCAGAAAAAGCTCCTTTCCTAATGCCTTATACTGTGTAGTATATTTAACAAAAAATACTATGTAGCATGTCCAACTAATTGTGTATCATGTGTGTCCACTAAATTGCCTTTGTTTTCTGTAATCTTTCAAAAAAAAAAAAAGTGGAAGGTTTGATGTATTGCAGCTTGTTCTTGTCCAGTAAATGTGAAGATCCTACTTCATGCCTCCTAGCTCTGTGGTGGACTGTCTCTTGCCCCCTGTTGTCCAGTGGAAATTCATATTGTGGTCCATAAGCTGAGTTCCTGTCCCACTTAGCTTGATTTCCAGATGTGAAGTGTATTCATCTGCTCTTTTGTGTCCAAGATGCCAGCACACAAGATTTTGATATGCATGTGCATTTCTTTACCGATAGGTTATGACAACTTCAGATGTGAATTCCACACAGGCTGAAAAATCTTTAAGTTCTAGCAAACTGAATTTTTGGAGACTAAATATGAAAGGAATCTGAATACTGAAAACCTCCATTAAAAAAAAAAGTCTTCTGTAGATATCTCCTCTAATCATCACTTTCTTCTCTGATAAGTACACACACCCTCTCACAGAATCTCCTGATTGAGGTCTTTCTTTCCACATCTCATTTTCATTCTTAGTAAAACGTCAGCTCTCAATAGGATAAAATCTCACTCTCTGGATTCATTAAATGTCTGCCTCACTTTGTTCAGCAAAATGTAAGAGGGTTATTATATGATCAAAATAAATTAGCATATTCAAAGGGCTTAGCCCAATTCTTGCATATAGTGAGTGTTTAATAAATATCATCATCATCATCATCATCACAATGACCTATCACCATCATCTTTATACATAGTAGAGACCTAAGACCACAGACTCAGGATCAAAACTGCTTAAGGAAATAGAATTTTGCCACCCTGGGGCCAACTGCAATTTATTTAACCTCTTTATGGTATATTTTTTAAATTTGTGAAATAAATGTAATAGTAGAACCTATATAATTTTGATAAGTGCAAAGATTAAATAGATTGTTATAAGCAAATGGTTGAAGGGACCAGCAGTTAGCTTAATGGCTATGTCACTGAACTCCCATGTAGTTGACCGCAGTTCAAGTCCAGGACCTGGTGGCTTAAACTCACGCTGGGTGCATGTGTGTGTGTGCCCAGGATCCTGAGGAGAATGGAGGAGAAGGGATTGCAGCATGGCCACCCCCCCTGGCGGGTGATTCCTCGCTTTCTGTCTCTGTGTTTCTCTCTGTCTCTCCGGTGAGTACACACGCCCTATAGCAAAAACTTCTCAAAAAAAGAAAAAAAACAAGTGCTTGAAGAATTCCTATTTATGTAATATGCCTAATATGTGTTTGTTAATTTTATTATGATTATTATCCTTATATTTTAGTCCATATAAAAGAAAAATTTTAATTTTCCTCAGGTTTACCCACATGGCAACAATATTCATTACTGTTCAGTGGCCAAAGTGACTGAATTTGTGCCATATATAAATGAAATATACAATTAACATTTTTTGATCAACATTCTTACCTGTGTGACTCTGGTATATTCCTTCCTTTAACAAATGGAACTATTAAAGTAAGCACATCTATCAAAGATAGATGTTAACTTATCTTTCAGCTATTATCTAAATCTATTCTGAGAAAGGGAAAACACATTGTTTTTTCAATTAGCAAGGAGCCTGTCTGCTCTTTGAGTCAATGGACCCCAATTAGTGTGTAGAGGAGCATTGGATTTCTTCCTGCCCCACCCCAGTGGGCCTACCTGAATCATAAAAGAGATATATTAGCTTTTAATGAACTCTCTTCTGGTTAATATGGAGGAGCAGGGCACTCAGTCCTTCATACCCAGTTGCTTTCCCTGATAGAAAGGGGAATGGGTATGAAGAGATTTCAGTCCTACCTCTCAGCATACCTAAAAAATACATAAACAATGAGAAATTTCAGATATTTGAAACTCCAAGGACTACTTCACCCTTCTTTGTGTATGCCACTCACATGCTGTTCATTAATTTTACACCTGAATGACATTTACACTCAGAAGTTCTAGCCTGGTTCAAACTAGAATCTAAAGTTTCCTTATTGTGATTTTTTTAATAATCACTGATAAGATGTTTTTATATTCATGAACTGATGTGTTTATTTTTAGTAATACATAAAATATGTCTTATTTACATAAATGTCTAATGCTAAGTTTAGTTTTTTCATAGTGTGCTTATAATTGGAACATAGAGGAGAAGGGATTGCAGCATGGCCACCCCCCCTGGCGGGTGATTCCTCGCTTTCTGTCTCTGTGTTTCTCTCTGTCTCTCCGGTGAGTACACACGCCCTATAGCAAAAACTTCTCAAAAAAAGAAAAAAAACAAGTGCTTGAAGAATTCCTATTTATGTAATATGCCTAATATGTGTTTGTTAATTTTATTATGATTATTATCCTTATATTTTAGTCCATATAAAAGAAAAATTTTAATTTTCCTCAGGTTTACCCACATGGCAACAATATTCATTACTGTTCAGTGGCCAAAGTGACTGAATTTGTGCCATATATAAATGAAATATACAATTAACATTTTTTGATCAACATTCTTACCTGTGTGACTCTGGTATATTCCTTCCTTTAACAAATGGAACTATTAAAGTAAGCACATCTATCAAAGATAGATGTTAACTTATCTTTCAGCTATTATCTAAATCTATTCTGAGAAAGGGAAAACACATTGTTTTTTCAATTAGCAAGGAGCCTGTCTGCTCTTTGAGTCAATGGACCCCAATTAGTGTGTAGAGGAGCATTGGATTTCTTCCTGCCCCACCCCAGTGGGCCTACCTGAATCATAAAAGAGATATATTAGCTTTTAATGAACTCTCTTCTGGTTAATATGGAGGAGCAGGGCACTCAGTCCTTCATACCCAGTTGCTTTCCCTGATAGAAAGGGGAATGGGTATGAAGAGATTTCAGTCCTACCTCTCAGCATACCTAAAAAATACATAAACAATGAGAAATTTCAGATATTTGAAACTCCAAGGACTACTTCACCCTTCTTTGTGTATGCCACTCACATGCTGTTCATTAATTTTACACCTGAATGACATTTACACTCAGAAGTTCTAGCCTGGTTCAAACTAGAATCTAAAGTTTCCTTATTGTGATTTTTTTAATAATCACTGATAAGATGTTTTTATATTCATGAACTGATGTGTTTATTTTTAGTAATACATAAAATATGTCTTATTTACATAAATGTCTAATGCTAAGTTTAGTTTTTTCATAGTGTGCTTATAATTGGAACATAGAAACGAAAAACTTCTTGAATTGGTAAATTTGAAGACCTTATTATTTCATCCACTGAAGCCTTTTCCAATGACTTTTTGAAGATGCTGAAAGCAATACTAAGAAATGTGTTACTGAGAAATCAAGAAAAAAGTTTTATGTAAGTACATTTTAAATATTAATTGTAATTCTTTCTTAAATCTCTGTTTTACCTCTACCACCATTAAAATTTTGAGGTTTAATATCATTTTGCTTAAGCAAATTGCAATAGGAATTAATCACCCAAAAAACACATTGCAGGGGATTGAAGCTCAGTTATTTGTTCTGAGATATAAGTATGCCTTAGAGGGATGCTTTAGAATCTACTCAGGTTTGCCACGTGTTCTAACTCAGATAGACTTTTGACTAGCATGTCATCTAAGCACACTGCCAAATGAGGACTCTTCTGTTAGTGGCTCTCCATGGAGCACTGCAACATAATAGAAGAATTGAATATAAAAAAGAAATAGAACATCTTTATATGATTTTCATCTCTACTAATGGTAGAATATTTTGTCAGACCATATTCTCAGTAATATTAGCAGATAGCACACAAAGCTTATATTAAATTTAGTGAATATTTTCCCTCCAAATCTTGCAAATATAGATGTTTTTAAGTGTACATTCAATTTGGCTATTTTCTTTGTAGAATATAAATACTTTATGTTCTGATATTTGTAAGGAATTTAAATATCAAAACTTTCATACTTAAAATGTTACATTATTTAAAACATTTTTTTTTATTGTTAAGATGATCTGGTTTCATACTCTATATTCAGTTCAAGAGGTGTATATTCTGTGTGTGGTACTGTCAGAAATCTAGCTTCGGGAGCAAATCTCCTACAGACTATGTGGGTAACCTGTACAAGCCATGTAATATCCCTTTCTCTCGGTTGTTCCATTTCTCTAATGGAAATAATATAACCTATCATTTCTCTTGGGCTCCAGAGAGCGATGTATAGGGACAAACTTTAGGTACTAAAAATACTAATTATTATGATTCATTATCTGTATGTGATATAGAGCTTGCAGTTGTGAGTCACTGTATCTTGGCTTTTTTTCCCATACTTTTTACAACGAAAAAAATGTTAAGTTTCATTAAATATGTTACATTTCATAACCACTGAGAACTATCTTTAAATATTCCCAAATTGTTCCGAATCAAAGAGTAGAAAATGATAGTGCACATTTCTAATAATCAAGTCTGTTTCAGGGATAGAACTTGCTATAAAATTTTCCCAACTCTTTTTCATAATTCTGACTTGTTAAAATATTTTTGATTCTTTGAGTAACAAAAGTGGTGCTAAAATTCTATTGCTGCCTAAGTTTAGTTTTATATTTTTACATGTTTTTTACACAGATTTATTTATGAATAAGATGAATTATGTTTTGTTCATTTAGTTTGCTCATGGCATAAAAGATATTTACTGACTCTTATTTTATGTGTTTTCATTAATTTGGATTAATTTTTTTTTCCGGTGGTGTATTTGCAGTCTTGAAATTTTCTTAATAAGATCATTATTGCTCAAGTAGCATTAGTGCAACAATAAGTGAATTCTCACTACCACATTGACATTCTGCCATTCTCACATAGGTAACTTATGCATTGATAGTTTCAACATTCACAATTTGATCATCGTAACCACACACAAATTTAAAACTGATTTACTAATTATTAGTGCCTACCATACACCTTTATCAGGCTTGAAGGTTCAAATAAAGAAGGGGAAGGGTCAAAGGAAAAAATTTATTTTAAAATATTCCCAGTCTCCTTCTGTCCTGATCATCTGTTTAAAGAAAATAATTAAATGTTTCAAAGAGGGAATAAAAGCCTTAACTCAGTTAATGTGCATCAGTGAACACCTGAAGGCCAGGTAGTTCTCCAGCTTGAAACAAAATCAAGTATTATAGCATGAGAAAAAGAGAATACACACCTTGTGGTGTACTCAGTTAGCAGGTTTTGTATCTAACTAGTCTAAAAATTGTGGTTACAGCAGCTAGAGATTATTTTGGTCTTTCCTGCCGCTTGCTCTGTGTGGTTTATACAATTCCATCTTGGTAACTGTCAGAATAATTTCTTTTAAGAGTTGTTATTTGCAAGCCATGTGGTATATCAGTTGCTCAAGATTCAGGATGGGAAAGATAGTCTACAAACAAAAACAAAAACAAAATGAAAAGGTA